>NC_061106.1:11370363-11388395 GCF_015104395.2 Macrobrachium nipponense | reverse complement strand
ATGAGTTTATTTTTATATAACGTTTCATCAAATTAAATAATAAATAATATCAACATATAGTGTCCAACACACTTTTCAAAGTTCGAAGTAAATGGTTCATCAATTTGGTCATTTAGCTAACTGATTTTTCATTTACTTTATAAAAGATTATATTACAAAGTAAAAAAACTGAACTAAATTTCTTTATTTCTGAAACATTTACTTATTGATAAATTCCCCTGTATGTGTTGTAAAAAATCCATTTCTGTGAGGGAGCGCAAGAATGGGCTAAGGTTGGCTATCAGTTTTTAGTAGCAGAGTATGGGCATGAAATTATCCCCTTTAATAATAAAGCTTTGAGTATCTACAGTTGTAATTTTGATGATGGAAATACGTTCTATTGCCTTTAAATCCCACTAAAAGTTTTGGTTTTCCCCGGACCCAGCTGGGGGAGCGCTCACCCAACAACCTCTTTATGCCTCGGCGCCTACGCCGCTCGGCAATAGTACTATATTATTCCCATATTACAAATCATAATATCCATCTGGTCGACCAGCGAAATTTCTTTAATATATATATATATATATATATATATATATATATATATATATATATATATATATATATATATATAGTTGCTCTGATACTCAGCGATTCTGGTATATGCTTGCGGTCCCAAGAAAAGTAATCCTGAATTCGGGCGGCAAAACCTCTAAGATAATCACGACTAACGTACTTTTGTGTGTAAATAAAAGTAGTAATACCTCACTGATGTCTGTCTAAATTAATATTTTTTTTCAAGCTAAACTTATGTAAGAAATTAACATATATTTAGTAATAGATCAAGAATGTGGGAGAAAATTGCAGACTTTATGTTTTTCTTTTCTACACCTCAATATATAACAGTGCGCAGGGGAGCTACATAAAAGAATATTATAATCTCATAAGTTCTTTGACACCTTAAAGAAAGTGATAAGCTACATCTTTGACCTCACTGTTGCAGGAAGGATTGTTAACGTTTTTCCTGTCTACATTTGAGTTCAATCTTCTTTGTAGAGTAACGACGAATGTATAGAGATTTCGGGAGATGTTCATCCCATTCTGCAAAATGTGTATATCCAACACACACCCGATCTTTAGGCGAAAGAGTCTGCTTCCAGGCTTTGATCCACTCCCAGTATGGAAAAAAGAGCTCGCTTCTATGACAGATCTAAAACCTATTTTACGAGGAAAAAGTAGAGATTTTGACCTCTGAGGAAACGCTAGGCAAGTGAATCTCTAATTCCTTGTTGCACAGTGTAAACTGACCTAGGAAGTTTTGGCTCGAGGTTAAAAATAAATGCCACTGACAATGGTACCTCGACCCGTGTTTGCACAGTGAAGGGTCGGTATAATGGCGCCTTACACAGCTTAGCTTACTTTGAAAGAGAGAACGAAAGTGAGATGCCGGTTTGCGATGCTCTCATATTTATTCTTTTGCGAGTTTTGTGTGTGTGTGTTTTCCAAAATGTTACTTCGGTGTTATTGGTATTCCTATAACCGAACACGGTTTGGTACTTACTCAGTGTTTTACAGACATCTTGATCATAATTTTCGGACTTCTTTCAGGATGTAACTTTTTACATTATGCACATCATCGTAAACGACACTGAAACATTTCCAATAAACTTATTTGTTCACCACCTCACTATTATAATGACTGATTTTTACCGGAGATAGTCTCGATCGCAAGTCTTCCGGAATAAAAAAAAAAAACAATAAAAAACAATACAAGGAAGAATAATAAAATCAACACACACACTCATATATATATATATATATATATATTATATATATTATATATATATATATATATATATGTGTGTATGTATGTATGTAAGATATATAGATATATAGGTATACTAACAAGACTTCATTGAAACTTTTTTTTTTTTTTTTTTTATAAATATCTTCGCTTGATACCATCCATTTTCGATGAGGTCCTGTTAGTAATTGTATTAACGCACAGAACAACTGTGTAAGTTAAAAAATTAATACATATATATATATATATATATATATATATATATATATATATATATGTGTGTGTTGTGGTGTGTGTGTATCGGCTTTTTACCTTTTTATATATATGTATATATATATGTGTGTGGGTGTGTGTGTGTCGGCTTTTTACCTGCTAACCGAGTGTAAGAAATTTCATTGCAATTCAAGCAAAAGTTTCTAACTGACAGACATGAAATCGGAAGAAAAAGTCGTCAGGGAGAACTATAACAGTTTTTCTTACAATGACAACCAAACACCCGAGATTTTCGTTATTGTTGTTATTTTAGCAAAAGATAAAAAAAAAGTATAATCTCCCAAGGCAATATAGTACTCATACCTGTTTGGAGTCTCTTAAATGGAATATTGTGACTTAATTTATATCTTCAGCAACTTAATTATGTGTTTTTTGCGAGAAAAATGTTATCCTTTTCTTTTTCGATTAGCAATTGTTACTTTTGGCTTTTTGTCACTTATTTTGGCACTTAGCACTGACAACATATTTCATATTGAGATGCGAAACCTCAACGACTGTAAGGAATGGTTAATCAATTCCCCCAACGGATTTTTCGAGCAACTATTAGGCTAAACAAGGAACCGTAATGGCATAAGGCCACCTTAATCTAAGCCAGCCTTCCTGCGGAATCCACTGTTAACCAATTATTGTAACATCTTGCTGTAAAATTTGAATCCATCTGATTTTACTTCTGTTTGTTAAAGAAGAAAAGAGACGAAGAATTAAAAATTGTGTGCGTGTGTGTATGTGTGTGGAATCATCATTTGAATACTAAGGTCAAGAAAATGGCAACCTAACACGGGCCCAGTAAAGCAAGAAATGAAAATAAATGTGAAGAAAAGAAAAAAAATTGGGAAAAAGATAGGTAGGATTAGAAACCCCATTGAACCCATCAGAATTATGGAAAGTGGGATAGTAGGTAATGATCCTTGGTGACGATGGAGAAATCCTAGGGCGGAAAAGAACGAAATCGAAATGTTCAAAAAGTAACATGAACTTTCAAATAAATGATAATGCAATAGTAGCCATTTACTAGTAAAACATGGTATTCACTGCTATTTTTTTTTATTTATTCTTATTTTTAGGTTGGAAAAAACAGCACGCAAAATGCTTGGCTTAAACAATTTTTTGCAGTCAATATGACTAATTGTACACTCGTTTATTATTCCCTTAAAGATTCTGTTATCATTTATCCTCATTAATCTTCTGTATTTGCTAACATTGTAAATAAGTTCCTTTTATTTTGCTCATATCAATCCTTTTCTCTTAGTTGTTCTTCCAATATTCTGTAATACCATTGAGTCCTTACAGCAATGCAAATTTTCTAGAGGAGCCGTAGTAAAGAAAGAGCTCCAAGTCAAAAAAAACACTACCACCGGCGTCTCGTTGAACTTTCAGTTTCAGGACGGTACTTTCAAGTCCTTGTCTCCGTGATTGTCGAGAGGAACTCTGGAAACCGTCTCATCACAATTATCCTCTCAGGTAGATCTATATTACTATTCCACGGTGGCCTAGACTATGGCAGTTACGGTTTTTCTATGCAGTTTTACCTGCTGAACAAGAATTTTAAGTAATATTTATTCGGAGACTGTAATTAACCCCCAGGGGCCAGTACTAAACATGGCAAAATACATTGGATGCCCCAATCAATAGTGGATGTTGTATTCACGGTTACGTGTCTTGCAGTCCTTGCGGAACTATTCTTTAGCATTACCATTGTCTCATCACAATTGTTTTCAAGTAGGTACAGTACAGGTTACCTTGTCTAGATACCAATTGGCTAGATGGTAATTCTAAAGAATAGTTCTGCACGAATAGCAAGGAACATAACCGGGAATAGATATCCACTAGGGATTGGGGCGTCCAATGTATTAGTGTCTTTAGTACTGGCCCCTGGGGGTTAATTACAGTCGTCCGAATAAATATTACTTAAAATTCTTGTTCAGGAGGTAAAACTGCATAGAAAAACTGCACTGCCATAGTCTAGGCCGCCGCGGAATAGCAATATAGATCTACCCCAGTT
The DNA here is from genome assembly GCF_015104395.2 of Macrobrachium nipponense. Taxonomy (NCBI): domain Eukaryota; kingdom Metazoa; phylum Arthropoda; class Malacostraca; order Decapoda; family Palaemonidae; genus Macrobrachium; species Macrobrachium nipponense. The sequence goes on along the minus strand of NC_061106.1, from coordinate 11,384,337 downwards.
TCCACCAGGTGTGAAGCTATCCTCCAAAAAGTACTTTAACACATCCTGACACCGGGATGGGCACCAGTCATGAGTTTGTGGTGGTGAGAGCAAGAGCTCAAGACCGCTACTACCCTTTCGAAGTAAGTATTTTCTCCAAAGTTAGAAATTAAGGTCATATTTCAAGATTAAACAGAGGTTAATTTAAGTCTAGCCATGCAAAGTGCAAACATACCTCCATGATGCTTTCGAAATTTTACTTACAACTCTGAATATTTAGAAGATTGACGCCATATCGATGTTTGCGGAGTTGCTTGTGTCAATAAACTTCCCATTCCATATGCTAAATCTGCAGACCACTTGTACCCATAGACGCTGGGGCACTTTCTTCACAAAAATCGTAAACAAAGACTTCCAACCACGACTTATCCAAGGGAACTACGATTTTTGGTAGCAGAAGAAGTGTGCACTAGATAATTATTTAAATAAATAGTTAAATGGCAGTATAAGGTCATGAATTGCATAAACTTTTTACATATTCATGATTATTAATTTGAAAATATTCGTTGTTGAAAAAGTAACTAGATTCCCGACTCAAATATTTATCAACAGTTTTGCTGTGAACAGTAACTACGGCGCTCTTCGCACTGTATTGTTAGTGTTGCCAATTGGTATGTGTTTACCCTCCAAACTTGGTATAAGACTTGCACAAAACCGGGGAAATAAGTGAAATTAGCATATCTATTTGTAGTATATATACATATTAGAGCAATTTTATCATTATTGCATTACTATGACAACTAGAATTCATGGAAACAGTTTGTAAATGCATCGGCATGTTTGAAGCTCCACTAGATTGGCAACAATGAGTCATTTTGCCGTCTGCTCGTATCTACTTTAGAGATATCAGTAATTTTTCGGGGTTAATTTGGTTGCAAAGAAGGGATAATAGGCATGAATTAAAAAAACATTTTAAAGTAACAAAATAAAGTTAAACTAAATAATGAGTAAAGTAAATTAAGGGAATAAAGCTTTGCACCTCATAAACCGTGTACTTGTGTGCTGCCCGTAACTGTGTTTGTGGAGTGAGCACTTAGGAACCCCGGAACCACAACGTAGTTCAAGTGCAATTTGGAGTGAATTAAGACCAAAACATGTATAATTACAGTCAGATAAGCACTGTGGAGTTTCAGTTGTGATGGCAGTAAGGATAAAACTACCGATTACAAGGTAAAAATGAATTTCAGTTCAAACCATGACCCCGGGAATATGAGGTTTCATACTTTATCAAATATAGGTAACGAAATGTTGTTTTATTGTGCTGATTACAACTGCAATCTTGAGTAAGATCTATAAACGTTACATATATACGCTAACATTGTTCAAATGAGTGCTGGGAAAGATGTTGGATCCCTTGCGGTTACGAACAGTTCCTCAGTCGGTGGACGCCATATTGGCTTTAAAAACCGCCTTGAAAACATATTTTACGAAGACGTCACATGCCTATTTTAGTTCGTATGGCGCTTTCATATATATCACATTATGTTGATGAAACTTCAGTCTTTTGAATGGTATGCTTAAAGATGTAATTGTATTCTTGTTTCACCAATTAAATATAGAGTGAATAAAGCTGACCCATGCGATGACGATGGATCCACTGCGGTGTTTCCCCCATATGATAGAAAGAAAAAAAAAAAAACGTTGAAATGAAAGAACGTCAGCCAAGAATTCAAACATGATAAGCAGTCCAAAAATGGGTCAATTTAAATATTATGGGGCACCATCCTAACCTAAAACACCTGCCTAACCTATCAGTTAGCTAACTGGTTATTTCTTAACTTGGATCGGTGAAACCAAGTGTTCTTGAATACAGAAACTTTAAAAAGACACCTTTTTCTGCGGCATCCTAGAGTAAAAGACGATTTATCACAGCAGAATATGAACTTGTTTATATAAACTCTACACATATAATTACACAAAGCACAATGTTTTTCAGGTAAAATTACCCCATGGTCTTGACAGCATTTAACTATAAAGAAAACAGAAATCACCGTAAGTTATTACTCAGTTTTCACATAGAACACGTTAACTAAGTTTTCCTCAGGGAGAGTTACACTTATATAGGAGACTACTGCCACAATGACGAAGAAAAAAATAGCCATGCAAGAGTGAAAATCTTCTGTATTCATTTGCAAGAATGGATCATAGAGTAATAGGGAAATAGAGATTTAGCCTGTACATATGGCATTTGTCACTTTTTTTTAGTTTATTTTTTGTCCTTGTATGTGCGCACGCCGCACAGATACAAGCGTCAGTCTGAAGTTGACTCGGCGAGAGACTGAGCTCTCTCGACTTAGTTTTTTACATAAGTGACGTTTCTTGGAACTAATAAGCGTTTCCTCACTTAATGACTAGTATCTACGAATTTATACACTATTCTCCTTAACTATAGGTAACTACCTTTTTTATAAGCTCTTGCGCCCCGGCCCTTTATTCTTATAGAGTTACCGGTATTTCCAAGTAGAAACTCCACACGGACTGCAAGGAACGGAACCACAAATAAGAAAAGCCAATAGGGATTGGGGACATCAAATGTAGCTACTATTTTACCATGTTTAGCACCACCTATCCCCTTGGAGGGTTTAATTTCAGTCGACCAACAAAACATAACAGTAAATTCTTAATAGCTAAGCAACCAAAATGCTACCTATAGATAAAGTAAATTCTAAGGAAATACCCGATGCGAGCAATTAGGCACTTAGATCTACCGATTATTTTTTTTCAATATTACTTATTAAGCATTTGCACAGGTTATGTATTGAGAAGAAATTTTTTCTTCTGATTTGTTTTACCCAAGAAAAATATCTGTAAAACTTTACCACCAGTCGTTGACAGCAGGGGCATCATTTTGGGGGGGCTGGGCATTGGGTGGGGTTACTGCCCCCCAGCCTCAACTTCCCCCTCTTCAACTCCCCCCCCCCCCAGCCCCAAGAAGTAACAGCATGTTTTCTTTTTAAATGTGCAATCATAAATACATGAAATTTATCGGAAATATTACCTTTCTTGATCCTTGTTTGTTTGTCTACTAGCTACCAGTGATGATGAGATAAACAAACAGTAGTTGGAGTATATAAAATTTTTGCTGAAATACCTTTTGCACATGCAGCTCAAAAAGGCACATAATATAGCTCAAAATAAAAAAAAAACGCCAAACCATCTTTAACCCCCTTTCCCCCACAAAAGTCTGAAATGACGCCCCTGGTTGACAGAGACAGGTTCCTCATACATGAATGACTATAACCTTTCCTATAGCTAATGCCAGATCCTGGCCTGACCAGATCTTACCTACTCAACCTAACAGGGTGACGTGACCTAGCCTGGGGCTTTGCCCCTGTTGGACCCCCCAAAAAGGCAGTAACCCGTCCCAGTCGGCAGCTGGCAGGAATCAGGCCACGCAACTAAAGTTTTACCAAAATATAAATTATTATGGGGGAGGTGGCTGAAGTTTAACAAAAAATAACCGTATAGCATAAATACATGTTTCAGAGAATTTCTAGCAAATTCTTCAATTAACTTCTCACCTTCTCCTGTTGCAAAATTAGATGTCTCTTTAACCTAATTCAAATAAATAGTAATTAGTATATCTAACAAGAATTTTCGTACTTTCGCAACATGTGGGGTTCAAATTCTCACATTCCTCACCATTTCGGTAGACCTAGGTAATAACTCCATGTCTGATATTTCTTTGGAAACTACAGTTTCCTATAGCATTTGGGTTGCTTATTAAGAATTTACAATTATTTTTGGGGGGTCAACTGTAATTAACCTCCAGGGGCTAGTACTAAACATGGTGAAATACATTTGATGCCACAATCCCTAGTGTCTGTCTTATTTGCGGGAAAGTTCCTTGCAGTCTGTGTGGATTTATTGCCTAGAATTAACCCCCTTTCAATGAGCTGTTCCTTCAGCATTAGACATTTCATTTAGCCTACCCCAGCAACTCATTCAACATTCGTCTTATTAAATAACCTAACCTGACCTGCTAATCAGTTTCATGTGTAGTACTGATTACATTATTTTTGCCCTTTGTAAGTATTAATTTGTTCCTACATGTCATGCAAACCCTCATTATGAATTACTTTTAGCAAAGGATGGAAATCGGCTGTTAAACTTTGTTACCTAGTGTCCGATAGTTGGGAGTCCCTTCCTGAGTGGACGCAAACATTCCAATTTGTTGCTTTTGGCTGCCGTTAAGGGAGGACATGTCTCCACCTCTGTGCCTGACTACTGTTGAATTGTTGTCATCTTTTCCCTGTGGGATCTTTCTGTGTTTTGAATGCTTATATTGTTTGATTGTGTGTTTGTGATTTTAGGAATAATACATTATGAAAACCCATGAATCCACTAAGCCACGTAAGCCCTCCTCCTCCAAGTGTGTACTATACCTGGGAGGGGGTGCGGGTGCCAAGAGATGTGGTAATATCCACTCCTTTCCTGATGTTTACTCTCACGCCCTTTTGTCCTAGTTGGTGGGGTCATGAATGTTCTAGATCTGTGACTTGTACTGAGTGTTGCTCCTGGTCATCTGAGCAGTGGGAGAAGTTTGAAGGGAGGAAGTGGTATCGGGGGAAGGCTGCCAGGGCTTCGTCTGAAGGTCATGCCTTGATGACGCCCGTGGTGGCTGACCCTTCGTCATCCTTCCTTCCTCCCAGCAAGCTTCCTCTTCTTACTGTTTCCGCTTTGGGGGAAATCTTGCCCTTAGCTTCTTTGTCCGATTTGTTGGGCAGGGAAAATGTGGGGAGGGGGGGCTGGCACCTAGGATGACCTTTCTCCAGGAGCCTCTTCTTGCTCCGGGAGGGATATTTCTCTCTCAGGGCGAGGAGGGACTCCTCCCACTAACCCAACTCTCATTTCCTCAGGTATGGTGGCATCACAGTCTGGGGTTCTACAGCAGGCTTGGTTGACATTAGGCCTTCCTGGCAGTCCCTCATTGTAAGGCCTAGTGTCACACTTCTTTGACACTCTTGATACTCATGCTTCAGTACCTACAATGGTGTTTGCCCATCACCCAACAAATGTGACCCACTCTGTGGTGATGGGCACTCACCCCCATATGCCTACAACCCAACCTCCACCTGGGTTTGTTGCGATGTTACCCCCAGCCACGGTTGTTCCTACTGTACCACAGGCCCTGTCCACCCAGGGTTTCCCTCTAGTAGTCAGGGGTCCTGTAGAGTTCCCTTCCTATGGTAGGATGAGCTCCTGCATCTGCTCCTACTGTTCCTGTCGCTCCTTGGATGGGGGATCTCACTGCCAGCGTGAGGAAAGCCGAGGAAGAAGACTGCTTATCAGGTGTAGTCTTCCTTGTCCACTTCAGCGTCGACATCATTGTCTGCTGCCTCCTCTCCTTCTCCTTCTAAGGCTCGCCTGCCGAAGGAGAAGGTAGTCTCTCTTTCCCCTAAGAAGTCTCGTATGGGACTTCTCAAGGTCTGCCTCCTCCTACTGAGGAGACAGTTGCGTCTTCCATAGGCCCTCTTGTTCCTTCGGAAATGGGAACCACTAATCTTTCCCCAAGGTCTAGCGTAACAGGAGCCACAGGAGTGCAAACCACGGTTTGCACACCTCTTGTTAGCGCAGAAGTTCTGCCTCTTAAGTCTAACACTGCGTCAGGCACTAGTTTGCGAGCTCCCCCAAATGCTTGCAAATCTTCAGATACATGCCTCTAGAGTTGTTGATTTGTTCCTGTAATATATACAAACCTTCTGTTGTTTACGGTAGGAATTACTTAAGGCATTGCCTGGACACAGCCACTGAAATCTTTAAACAAGACGGTTCAGTAGTTAACTACCAGTGTGTTAGTCCTTCCGACCGGACGAAAGTTTTGGCCATCGATGTGGATAGATGTGGTCATCACTGCTCTCTACCTGACTGTTACTGCTGATTTACTTTCAATCCTGGTAGGATTTTTTTTTCTTTGTGTTATTGCTGTGATAGTGTGTTTGTGATTTAATTAAGCATGCAAGCCCATGAATTGCAACAGCCTGTGTCCTCTGCCCCCAGTAGGTCAAGCATGGACATCTCTGGGGCTAGTTGGCACTCCTGATTTGAGGCACCAGCAATACCATGACCCATGCAGTCGTCAACCTTACCACTAACACGGTGATGATACACAGCTACTATGCTGCTCCTCACCTGGTCTAGTCGCACCATCCAACCAATGTGTCGCCAACTGTGGTGGTGGGGACTACGCCCCATTTGCCAACATGTTCCAGCTCCTGTGACTGCAGTGCCCCCTCCTCCTGGATTTGGGGTGGCACCGCTACCTGTTCCAAGGGTCACTCCTCTGTCTCCCCTGGTGGTGACAGAGGTGACCCTGCCTGCCGTTCCCACTGTTGTGCCTGCCTTTACTCCTGCATCTGTCCACGGACCTGGTCCTGCACCAGCTCCTGGACCTGCTGAGTCATTTGCTGCCCCTTGGGGGCCCCTGACAACTCTAATGTGGAAGCTGTCAAAGAGGATGACGAAGAAGAAGAGTTCAAAGGTGTTATCGTCTTCGTCCTCATTGTCTGCCACTTCCCCCTTCGAAGGCTTCACTGCCTAAGAAAGGGAAGGTAGCCTCTCTGCCCCAAAAGAATTCTTGTCTCGAGTCTTTTAAGGGTCTGCCTCCTCCCTCTGGGGAGGAAGCAGTTGGCTCTCTTGCTAGCTCTCCCACATCAGAAGTGGGAACTGAGACATTGTCCCTAGGGACCAGGGTCTTGGGAACCTCTGGAGCTCAAACTAAGTTCATTCTCCAGCTTGCTCCCAAGGGCGCTGCTTGAGGGACAGGGACTGTGTCGGAGTCTTGTTTGTGAGCGTCTCTGAATGTATGACAGTCACGGATGGGGAGTCGTCTCCCTGCCATTGCAGTGGTGTGGGGTGAGAGCAGGGACCGATCTGTGACTTGGACCCACCTGTAAAGACCAAGCATGGCTCTTCTGCAGGTGCCAGGGTCGATGTTGCTGTTCCCTGGGACAAGGCATCTAGAGGAACTAGGGGTTCCCCTATACAGCCCTCTTCGCACGAGGTTTCGACCTCAAGGCGGGCTGAAATGCATTGTGAAGACGATGCATGTTCTTGTCAGGTTGCTAGCCAGGTTGCTGGTAGCCATGACGTTGCTAGCCAGGTTGCTGGTAGCCATGACGTTGCTAGCCAGGTCACCACCACAGCAAGGCAAGAACCTCTGCGTTCTCCTTGCGAGGGCGTCTCGCTGAGGAGACCACGCTCTCCTAGACCCATTTCCTTGTCGTCACTGCGGGTTGACACCAGGATGCGGCTCATTCCCTCCGACAGTGGCACTGTTAGAAGGAATGTGAGCATCCGATCCTCTTTTCCTATTCCTTCTATTTCCTCAGGATACACTGGGAGGGTTGAGGTGAATAGTAGGGATCCTTTGGACTGTTCTCCGGATTCAGTGTCGGGGGTGTCTGTGTTCCTAGAGGGGTTTTAGGGCCCCACTGGACATAAGCTTAAGTCATTGATGGGGGAACTATGGGATCTGGTGAGGTTCTCTTTCCGGTGAGAGTTGATCGGGAGGACTGGTCTCTTGATGGGCCCCGAGGGCCCTTTGCCTAGAGACTTGGACATCCCCAAGATCAGAGGACCTTTGCAGAGATTGTAGCTCTGATACGTCAGCATAACAATCTCTGGGAAGCGACCGTGGCCTCCTCTGCAGGAGAACGCTCCTCTCGTCTCGAAACCTTTTGGAGACCCAAGAGGGAACCCAGGAACCCGATGGGGCTGCTGTGGTTGTCCTTGGCCGAAGGTGTATTGAACCAGGGGAGTGGTCTTGTCTTCGGGCAAGAAAATTCTCTCAGGTCCAATTACTCGGAAAGCCGCTTCCCCCTCCTTTACCTCACCAGAGGCACTTCTACATGCCCTCGGGGAGGCCATTACTGACTAAACAGGTAGACCTAGACCTGGTTTGCCTGCATCCCGGTCTGTCGCTGCAGCACCTGACAAGTGAGTGTGTGTGTCTCAGCAGGAAGCAGTGAACCTGGAGGCTACTGTGATGGCAGCTCTTCAGGCAGTCTCCTGGCTAGACCTGTGGTCTTTCACAGTGTCTAGAGTTGCTGCTTCTTCCAGGGCCATTGTCCCGAGGGAGGACTCGGCTTTTGGGAGACTAAGTCTGGAGGTAGGGCTATCTCCTACCTGGCCCACCAGACTGCAAACCTGGTGCTCAAGAGATGCGACGCTGTCCTCTCTGGAGTTACCAGGTCCCTTGGCCCTGAGTTGGTGTTGGTAGTACGTAACGAATGGATGCTGGGTTCCAGCTCTCTCTTTAACAGAGAATAGGTGGATGCTGCAGTGGACAAGTGCAGGGATGACGAAAAAGACTGCCTTATCCACCAGGCGGTGGTGAAGACCTCTGGGTCTTCGCTTTCCACTGCGGCTAGACCTTCGAGTCTAGCTAGTACCCCCTCGGCCCCAAAGAATACGTTCTCTTCCAAGGGAGCCCGAGGAACAACCCAGCCTTCTTCTTCCTCTTCAAAAAGAGTGATGTCATGCCCCTTTCAGCCCTCCTTGCCTTCGGGAAAGGGGGTTAAGGGAAAGAAGAAGGAAAACGCTAGGGGCAGTGTTCCCCTCCAGCTGCTGCCATTGGTGAGGGGTTGCCTGTCGAGCAATGGGCAACATGGCAGCAACATAGAGCAGAGACCTGGGTTGTAGACATCCTTTGGGAAGGATGTATACTCCCCTTCAAGTCTCCGCCACCTCTCACCAACCACCCAGTCCATCCACCATCGTATGAAAAAGGGTCGGTGATGCATGAGACTCTAGTAGAAAAAGTCAAGAAGATGCTGAGCAAGGTCACTGTAGAAGACTTAGAGAAGGCCTCTGGTTGGGGGTGGGTGGAGTCCTGATTTGTTTGCCAGACTCGGTTCAAGATGGAGACAGCACGATCGCTGCTTGCCTCTGTCAGGGAGAACGAAGTCTTGACCCATAGGTGCTACAGTGGCAAACCACTGGTCTTCCCAACAGGCGAGTATGCTAATTATCGCTGGGGAGGGTTTGACAATACTACAACCATACCCAGCATGCTTAGGTAAGTCATCATAGAACTTTACCCTAAAAAAAAAAAAAATAAGCATAAGATCACTCTTAATTTCATGTTTTTGCTACCAAACCAAAAGGTATTTGGAATAAAGAATGGGGCCTTGAAACTAGTGGCTTCACACTAGACCAAAAATGTTTTTGGGTTTTATGATTGGAATCCAAGAGCTTTCTGTCACCAGTCAATTTCTTTCTAAAGCTCCTAGAGGACGAGATGGTGACTACACTATCAAAAAATGGATTTTGAAGTAGGAAAAACCTATTTTTGGTAGATGCTGTTGTCCTGAAAACCCTCCCACTTCCCCGATGAAAAGACATGGTTTTGGGTAAGGCATCATCCTACATTGACCAACAGAAAGGAATGGCGTCTTGATCGGACTTTGGTTGTGTGTAAACAATATGACAGTGCGTATGTGCATAACCACTTCTTCATGTGGCTTTGACGTAGTAAGTAAACTGGGTACGTATTAGTGTTTGCTGAGGATAATAGAAAGTGCTCTCTTATCCAGAGTCCATTTATACTCTATCATGTGTTATAGTGTTTATCATTACAACACAATATCCAGTCATAAGAGCAGTTAAGAGAATTTTTTGACATATTCTGGTCACCATGGAGCTCTGGATAGACCATGGAAAGGGTAATCCTTGAGGACTCAACAGCGACTACCAAAAATCAGCTTATCGTCTTAGAGTTGAAGGCAGCCTTTCTGGGTCTGAAGGACTTTCGGGAGAAAGTAGAGGGACATTCTGTTGTTCTCATGTTGGTTGCTCATGGTGGTTGCTTATGTGAACAAGCAGGGGGACTGGTTTCGCATCAACTTCACACTTTGACAGTCGAGGTTCACCAGTGGGCAGTCAGCAATTAGGTTGAGCTCTCAGCCAGGTAATATCCCAGGTGAAAGGAACGTGGTTGTGGACAAGCTCAGTCATCGGGATCAGGTCTTAGGCACAGAGTGGTCTCTTCATCAGGTTGTGGCAGACAGGCTCTTCCAGGTTTGGGGGAGACCTATGCTGGACCTCTTTGCGACCTGGTTCAACAGGAAACTAAAGGTATTCTGTTCGGTGGTTCCGGATCCTCTGGCGTTAGCAGAGGACGTGTTCCTTCCAACATCCCTGGGACAACCTAGAGGTGTATGCTTTCCCTCTGTTTTGTTTGATCCACCAATTCCTGAACAGGATGATGAGTTCACAGTCTCAGGATGACATTAGTAGCTCCTCTGTGGCTGCAGGTGGAATGGTTTCTGGATCTGCTGTCATTGTTGTCATAGGTGCCAAGGGAGATTCCTCCGTGGCAACATCTTCTTTGTCAGCCGCACATAGAAAGAGTCCACCACAGTAGAATCCCTGTCTCTTCATGGTTGGAGGCTATCAAGTATCTCCTCCGAGCGAGAGGCTTTTCTCAGAAGACAGCAGGACATATGTACAGCAATCTCAGGAATCTTCCTGTGCCGTTTACCAAGGTAAATGTGCAATCTACTGTAATTGGTGTTGCAAACAGAGTTTTCTCCACTTAAAACCTCTATTCAGCATATAGCAGACTTTTTGGTCTTCCTCAGGGATGAGAAAGGCTTGTCTGTTTCCGCCATTGGAGGCTACAGGGCGGCCCTGAGTTTAGTGTTACGTCCTAGAGGTATCAACATATCCTGGGAACTCTCCTTGCTGTTTAAGGGGTTTGACCAGTTGTGTTCTCCAAGGGAGCTTAAGCCTCCAACGTGGGATGTTTCCTTGGTCCTGAGAAATTTCACTAAAGCTCCTTATGAGCCTTTATATCGTTCATCAGGCAAGAACTTGACACTCAAAACGGTTTTCCTCCTGGCCTTGGCTTCTTCGAAGAGACTGGGAGAGCTTTATGGCCTTAGCTATGATGTGAAGCACACCAGGGGTTGGGGGGTCAGTATCCTTCGAATTTGTCCAAGAATTCGTGGCCAAGATCCAGAATCCCTCGGTGCAGGATGACAGGTTCACCTCCTTTTCCATTCCATCTCTGGATGACTGTGGGGGTGATTCTCAAGAGCTCTTGTTGTGTCCTGTCAGGGCTCTGGCTTTTTGTTAGCACGGGGCATTTGAAGAAAGAGGTGTCCAAGAATACAATCTTTTTGGTTACGTGAAGCTATCAGACAGGCGTATTTGACTCTTGGTGATTCCACCGCCACGTCTGTGCAGGCTAGAGCGCATGACGTCAGAGGTATTGGTCCCTCACTGGCTTTCAAGAAGAATTTGGCTATTTACAGAGTTTTGAGCGCTGGTACTTGGTTACGCCAGTCCACGTTCACCTCTTTCTATCTTAAGGATGTTGCTCACAGATCTATGGACACTTTTTCCTTAGGTCCTGTGGTGGCTGCCCAACAGATCGTGTAACTCATCATTGCCCTTAACTGGACATGTTTATATCTTACCTAGGATGATTGTGTGGAAGAGAGAACGAGTGAGTTGGCTGGTCTCTTTCATTCTCTTGTTCCTTTCCTTCTTCCTACAGTTGGGTTGAGGAATAGACACGCCATTTGCTGGACTGGTGGTCTGATACAGTTGAGTAAGGTAGTCATATTGTTAGTTTTGTTGCTTTGTGTTCAAATAGTCAAACCCTCTATTCAGTAACATATACTCCGCTCTCTAGCAAGGGGGAGTGAGGAGTAACAACGAAACACTAATGCATTAGTTTGTTATTGAACAGTCAGTTTTTCTAGTTCCCTACTGCAATGAATCTTCCCATATATTATTGTATGTAACCCAGTGGCTGAGGTTTTGGATATCAGTTTATCTAGCTTCTCATGGGTATCAGTCCCTCTCCTATAGATATTTCTTTGGAGTTGGACTGGTGGGTTGGCCCCAGTTGGTTTAGGATGTCTGTACCTCCCACTAAGTATAAGTCTAGCCTATTGCTAAGACCGAAGGTTTGTTTGTGTATGAACAAATGACAAATTTTCTAAGACAATTTGTATTTTTCATTGCTACAAACCTGAAGTAACAAAGGTAAACATTGGAGTTTCCTTAGCAAATTTCAGATTACAGATGGATCCAAGGATATGATTTTATTGATTTTCTGGGCTCAGCTCGTGTCGGCCTATGAAAGGATCCTTAATATCATTCTTTCTAGGCAAAATTAATCTAAATCTTACCAGAGAAAAACAAAATTAAGAAAATGTCAGTAAAACTGACTCGCTCACTCTATAAAAGAAGTGTCGGTATGAGAATAGGGGCGAGTGGGATCACTACCACGAGTCATTCACCATTTAGACCTTCCAATCCAAAATCCCCACTAGAGAGAGCTGATACTAACGGGTGATGCGGCCGCTACTTACTACTACTAAGGACGCCACGGACAGCAGCGCCCCTAGCGGTCATCCTTAATATTTAGCAGTACGCGTTGGACGCATTTTTTCTCGTGTACTAATATCTTGGATTATCTCCTCTTCTTTACCATGGAACGTGCTGCCATCGCATCGGCTAAGTTAAGTGCCTCATAAGTAGTATTTTACGGTATTTTAGTCTTCCAGGGACCAGTATTTTCCTTCTAATAGGTCATATACGGTTTCCCGGTCGGCTCGTGGCGGCGCCATGCTGCCTCATGTTTAGAATTCCCGGTCTTCCATACTGGGACTTCTTGTACTTATGGGCTTACTATTTCACGTTCATCGTTTTTACATCGTATTTTTAGCTAGGTTAGCCCGTTTACCATTCTCTTAGTTTGGTATTTAGGGCTATTCTGTATTCTGGCCCAGCATCCCGGCTCTTGCTCTTCATCGGCTATTGCTGGCTCCGAGTAGTCTTCTGTTCCTCGGAACAGTTTGCCTCCTCCTGGGCTTCTTTTTCTTTTACTAAAAGTGTCTTTTCCACCTGTTATGATGTATTTTAGTTCTATTTAGGGTTGTTAGGCTAGCCTAGGTGCATGTTCCATGTATTGGTACAGCCTGGTTCACGTGGCCCTCCCACGGTTGTGTTGCTATCGCGGCTTATGCCACTTGCGGTCACGTGTCCATCGCACCTTACCCTTCCCCTTCCCTCCCTATCAGGTATAGGGAGGGGTCTGGGGGACCCCTTGGTTGCTATGACAACTTCAGTAGCCTTCCTCCCTCCTTCCCTGAGGAGGCCAGGGGTTCTCCCCAGCTGGGGTTTAGGGCGACCACTTGTTTCGGGTACCGGGTCTCCGAGCGGTAGTTGTTGAGACGGGGAGGAGTAGGCCACCCCCCACCCCCTCTCTCTCTCTCCCGCCGCGTTACGCCGGGGACCCCCCCCCAGTTGCTTAGTCCCACCCTTCCCCACTATAACGAAGGAGCCTTCCGCCGCAGCCGGGCACCTTTGGTTAAAATAGTTCGTGTTCTGGCTCCGCTAGCGGGCGGGGTGGTCAACTACTCGTGGTCTATAGCTTGCCTACTATATCCTTCCCCTTTTTTCCCCCGCTACCGGAGGAGAGTTTGCTTCTTACCCGGACACTCTTCTAGTAGACGGGGGAGGAAAGTTTGATATTATTTCGTTATTTTTAAGGATATACCCTAATTTTACGATGAATTTTAGTATTATATACTGTGTGTATACCATCTCCGTCGTTCTCCGTCGTGGTTTTCATACCTCACCACCACACCTGGTTGATTTTTTCTCTATCTCCGGCGTAGCCTTAGACAAACTCCAACCTTCCTGTTACCACACGTATTATGGCGGGGCTCTGGTTTAATCTAACTTTACCGCTCCGGCATGCAGCGGAGCAATTGTTAGGCTGTAAGTGTTCTCCTGATGCTTATGTATCTTTCCACTTACAGGCTACCAACTGTCAGGTCCTAGGGTGCAATGCGACCTTATACGACCCATGCGCCCACGATGAGTGCAGGACTCACGCCCCGTGTGCCACGAATCACAACGCCATGATCGTCTGGCACCCGGAAGCCTGCTCCATCTGTTACGACCTTGTCAGTC
>NC_061106.1:11302254-11369863 GCF_015104395.2 Macrobrachium nipponense | reverse complement strand
ATAAAAATAAACTCATAAACATACTCATTAGTTAATCAGTAAAACAAAAATTAAAAAATAGAAAAAAAATCAGCTTTAACGAATTCTCCTTTCAATGAAAACGGACATCAAACTCTTCTACAAGGGTAACTTTTCCATTTCTGGATAGTTCCATTCAACTGTATAACCAGTAGTTTTCATTGGCCAGGAGTAGTTACGGATGTCACCAGATTTTGAAGGTCTTATGAATTTTGCCAGAAGAATGCAATGATGTGCTGTGCTTGCACGATGCTATCAGGAAAGATGGAAGAGCCATTTGAGACAATAGCTGCAGACCTGACCGAACCTGTTGGTCGATTTCACTACAGGTACAGTAGCACCCAGTAAATAGAAACCGAGTGGGTAGCAGAGGTGCTACTTAAGATTTTCAACTAGGTAAGAATCTTCAAAGGAGATGCTAAGTGACTGAAGGTACTATCCAGTTAACTTGTTAGATGATGAGCAAGGTGAGCCATTTGGTGAGCACCAGATAACTATTAACGACTTCGTTCAACCCAAAAACAACAGGATACTGGCACATCTTTTCAATGTAAATTATCATGGAATTATAGACCAGAGACTGAGGATGAGGATTGCAACACCTAACAGTTCATTTTGGAGTTTACAGGTATGCTCCTTGCTGGGCCTAAGCATGGGTACTACTACTTTCCCAAAGCCCGCCAGTCTGAGCGTCCCGTGACAGCAATTTATTTATTTTAACTTTTCTTTTTAGAGAATAAACAAATTCAAAGGATGAAGGATGCTCAAAGGGCCGTTGTTCCCCTAACAGTTAAATTAATTGAAGGCTCCCAGAGGTAGAGGGAGAGTGAAAGAGGGGCCCAGTTTTTATCAAATATATCTGAAATAGAGAGAGAGAGAGAGTAATTTTTGAGATGGAGAGAAAGAAAAACGTATGCGTGTGTCTGGGAGAGAGGAAGACAGTCATGTAAGACCAAATGAGACTGAATGTGTGTGTGAGATGAGAGAGAGTGTCTAATTCTTGTAAGATCAAATATGATTTAATTTGAGAGAGAGAGAGAGAGAGGTAATTCATATAACTCTAGATCATGTGTTCAGTGATGATACGTCTTGCCCATCATCTGTGTGATTTGCATGTGCAAGTTTAGCACTTTAATACTAGTACTGATACATTTGTTTTTATCAAAGTAATTTCTTAAATTGTATCCAGCGTATTGTGCAGCATCCGTATGTGCGTTCATCACATTATCTTATTTCAACTGTAATTCTGCTATCCTATATGTACTTAATGATGTGCTTCGTATTGTGTGTATGAAACACTGTGACAATTGCCTAGCGCTGAGCTTGAGTAACCTTATAGCCTAAAAAAGTAAACAAGCAAATTGCCAGACACATTATCAGCAGAGTAAACTGAACAAATCAGAATTGGTAAACGAACTATGAACAAACACATAACTTGGAACCGTGTTTTTGTCTTACTGGTATGGTCCAGATGAGGGCCTTATTATTTCTAATTAGAATTTATAAGTGCCTATTGTTCCGGAGTATAATGAACTGGTTATTTGTAAGTATATGTTAGGACCGCTATGCAATTGTTCAACCCTTGATTAACACTCCATTCTATGATTCTCTCTCTCTCTCTCTGCATATATGTATGTATATATATATATATATATATATATATTATATATATATATATATATATTATATATGTGTGTGTGTGTGTGTGTGTGTGTGTGTATGTATGGTATGTATGTATGTGTAATTATGTACATATACATATTATATATATGTATGTATGTATATATGTATTACGTACATATATTGATTGATTAATTAGTTGCTTGCTTGGCAAATCGGAACGACCGAGAGGTAACTGACGCCATATTTTACAGAACTAGTAAAAATTTTAGGAAAGAAAATAATAAAGGTAAAGAATAATTACTATGAATTGAGAAAAAAAGAAAAAAACAAACAAAATAAATATAGTAGATTATATATTCTTATAATAATATATATATAGTATATATATATAGTACATGTATACATATATAGATAATATAATATATATATATATATACTATATATAAATATATATATATATATATATATTATATGTACATGTATATATATATTATATATTAATATTTATATATAGAATAATAGATTATACATATAATATAGTAATATATAGAATATATGCATATAATAATATATATAGTATATAATTAAAGATATATATATTTATGTGTGTGCGTTTATGACTTTTCAAACAAACATTGCTATTCACTCTCTGTTGCACTGTGCTTATTTCATGGCATTTTCTCTGTGAATATACGTATTGAACTTTTTCGTGCCTAGGTTATCTATGCTCTACGCAGAGGACATTGAATCACGTAGTTCAGCTTCATTCTCATAAAAAAAAAGTGTTGGCTTTTTGCATTCATTCCCCCTGTATTTTAGTCAGTTTTATCTATACTCCTTGATTTAATTTTACATTGATATTTTGGTAAGTTTACTATACTACTTGATTTAATTTTACATTGATATAGATTTACTCATAGTTGATATTTCAAAGAGTAAACCTTGTACAACATATGTTTTTCGGAATTCTTATAATTTTTATGCTGCAGCCTAGATGGTCGAACTCCTGGTTGCCGTAAGTTGACGCAGCCATACCATAAAACATTCTCAAAATCCTACTACATTGTACAAACGCATAGTACTAGTGAATGAATGGTCAAGATGATGAGCGAGTCAACAACTGAGGTAAACAAAGAAGTAACAGAGGAGAGGAAAAATAAATGTTTTTACTTATTAAAGAGACCTTTAGAGGATTGATTCAACAACTGTTTGCCATCTCACTGCCTCGCAATAAGGAGATATTTTGGTCTCTAGTTGCAGACCAGGCTTTGCTATTTTTCAATGTCCATAGTTGGCCAGGGTTGCAATGTACAATGAGGATTTACATTACTCTACACATATCCACCATTTTGGTACCTCTTATCATTGCAGGAATGGTAGCTATTACAAAATGAATTTGGTTATACTTTGGAATTATTGAGTTGTTCAACCTAGTGCTTTGCATTGGCTGTTTCCCTGTGCGTTAATCAATAAAGCTGACAGGTGGATGGATATGCCTCCGTACAGATTATTGTCGACATTTGTTTCAGTACCATCGGCAATACAGCATTACCAAGTGGGAATGCAGAAGGGGTACTGGTGTATCCCTCAATTGACAGAGCTTAGCAGCAAATCTGTGCTTTATCACTTCACAGTACCTGCATGAGTCTGTCATACTTTATCCATATCGACATGGATACATCTTAAAAATTTACGTTACACCTCTGAGAAAATCGTTATCAATATATTATTAAACATAAAAGACAATAAGACCTTAATAGCATCCTCTTAGGGCCCCCATACACTGAACGATTGTATGAGCGATTGTATGAACGATTGTCGTTATCGACCAACACACATTATTCAGAAAGTATGAACGATCTCCGCACCGATTTCAGTCTGAACAAAGATCTGACGTGGTGATCACTCATCCTGACAGCATAATCACCTACAGTTATACTTAGCAAGAACATTGAGTAGTTAACTGTTGTGGTCCATCAGTTAAGGGAACTACAGTGACAATTAAATTTGGATTCAAGTGATTATGGGGATAGTACAGTGTCCAACCTCGTATGTGTCACTCACCATAATACTGTGAAACCAGTGTATGCCAAAATAGAATGCTTTGCAGATGTACAAATCACCCAGTTGCTCAAACCCTGCTCCGCTTTTTACGCATACCAGTATCATATGACAATATTGTATCTCCTTTTAATGACTCACTTAAAATAACCTGCAAAATCACATCGTTGACCAGTGGTAATGACACATTTTGAGACGCTAAAGACGTCTCCTTGTAGGAAATTCAGTGCTTAAAGTGTGTAAAGTTAAGCATATCTTAGTTTTACCAGACCTCCTAGGACTGGCCCGAAGGATCAGATATTTTTACGTGGCTAGGAACCAATTGGTTACTTAGCAATGGGACCTACAGCTTTTTGTGGGATCCGAACCACATCGAAAAATGAATTTCTATCATCAGAAATAAATTCCTCAGATTCCTTTAGGCCGAGAGGGGGAATCGAACCCGGATCCTGAGATCGGTAGTCGAGCACGTAACCGATTTTAAAGTGTGTAATCCTGACCTTCTGAAATTGTTCTTGGTGCAAGTGATTTGGGAGTGGAACAATCTTGTTGCTGAGAGGAGATTAAGATGTGGACTAACTATCATCAAGAGAATTCACCACTCATCGATGTAGTTATGTTACCACTGAGAAAGAAATACCACCTCTCTTGTTACCATAGATATTTGCCTATCACCGTTTTAAGTAACCAATCTTTTTAGACCATAACTTGTACTTATGTGTGTGTCTAACGGTAACCGGAGGTCGTTAAATATGTCGCTAAAAATCTACGAGAGCGACCTCATAATACACATCACGGGAAATGAAAAGAACCCGACTGATTGCTGCTGGTCGCTAATGGCCTAACCGACTCCCTATGAATGGAACGAGAAAGTAGAGGTTAATGAGCGATTAGAGTAAGTGCTTTCTTGTGAAACAATATTATGATTCAATTATATTGTTTCTTATATTCCTTTGGGAACTCCACCAAAAGAACAGAACAGAATTTAGGCCAAAAGCCCAGCCTAGTAAAAAGCTTCTTTCCTCCTGCTGTCCCAATTTAACGAAGTTATTCTAATTTGACTGCAACAACAGAAGAGGAATAGAAACATTTTCCACTGTTTAATTCCAAACGCTAAGGTAAAGATGCAGCATTTCCTTCCATTCAGGTCAGAACTGTTGCTACTTTGATCCCCTTGCATCTTTGTTTATTGTGCCTCATTATAAATACAAGCATGTCTAGAGTCTGAGTGAATTTTCATCCGTCAGCAACAGCAATAATGCAACAACATTCTGTTAAGAAATGATCGAGCAAAATTTATCTTGGAACTGAGACGAATTCCTACAATAGGTATGATAATTTTTTTCTTTCTTTCTTTTTGAAGCCATGTATGAACATTTTCCTCTTCCTGTGTTAGCCAGTCGGCACTTTGTATCAGCCTAGGATGCTTCGCTAACACACTGAGGAGGATAAATAGCCATTTTTCTTCTTTTTTTCAGAATGCAATGCAGTCGCTGCATTGCATTCTGAAAAACGGAGACATTATCACCTTCCTGCATGCTTCTTGGAACTTCGGCCATTACAATTAGCCACTGTTTTTTTTATAATGTTTTCCTAACAGCTCTCAAAAATGCAATACCTATTCATCTTCTTTTGGTTCATAATGTGGCGCGATCAAAACACCCAATAAAGGATAAAATATAAAATGTATTCACTGCACTGCCTTCTCTTCACCAATGGGCCTTCACTCAGCCCGAACGTGTTTTGGTAAAGGTTCTGTTTACACTTTTCCTTTCTCTCCTCTTGGAAACGGCTCCTCAGGCTCAGCTGCTACTAAAATAAATTCTGGTTCCTTTTCTTCGCGAGATGACGAGAAGGGATGTGAGAGTAGTTCGCTTTCATGTCTGTCTGCTCTGTTGCCGTCTGTTTGTCTTCTCCTCCCTAGCCACTTTAATATGCATGGTCACCCTCATCTGTAGAATATTTTTGCACCTACTGCCCCCCTACTACTCAGCGATATCACTAGGCTGAAGTTACATTATTCTGATCGATATGGATACATCTTAAAAATTTACGTTAAACCTCTGAGAAAATCGTTATCAATATATTATTAAACATAAAAGACAATAAGACCTTAATAGCATCCTCTTAGGGCCCCCATACACTGAAACATTGTATGAGCGATTTTATGAATGATTGTCGTTATCGACCCCCACACACATTATTCAGACAGTATGAACGATCTCCGCACCAATTTCATTCTGAACAAACATTTTGTCTCGGGAAGATATGGCATCATCTCTTGTAGAGACGCGCGCGAGGGCGTTATATCGGCAGACAAACCCATACATTGAATGATCTGTGTATGATAGACATAAGTCGCAAGCCAGCAACCTGGTCGTGACAAATTCCCGCTGAGATCGTTCAGACACGAAGCTCCGCCCACTTTTACATTCAGACAAGTCCATACCAAGTGTTTTTGCGGACGATATTGACAGTCGTTCAGATTATCGTTCAGTGTATGGGGGCCTTTAGTATTCAGTTACAAAACTAATTAGCTAAATAGAATTAACATTATCGTTCCAGAATGATGCAGAGAATGACTGTCTACCTTAGAGCTCCCCAACTCCAGGACGTTATAATCCAGGAGTCAGCCCTTCAGGAGGTGGAAGAATTCTGAGCGGAATGATTCAGAGGACAGATTCTGGATTTTTCCATAGATTTTGCAGAGATTCACTTATTTCACAGATGGCAGACGCTGTATACTGACTTCCAAGTTAATTTTATAATATCCAGTGAAGAATAAAAATGATGGAAAAACTAAATAAACGAGGGAAATGTCATCATTACTCTAGACTTAATTGAGATACACAAAATATTATATGCTATTGGTTCTTAAAGATATAATTATACAAGAGAGCAAAGATTAGAAAGTCACTTATTTCTTCTTCTCCTTCTCATTGAAACTACCCATCTGTTAATACAAAATTCCAATATATATATACATATACATTATAATATATATATATATATATATATATATATAATATATAATATATACATAATTTATATATATCATATATATACATATAATAAACATATATATCAATATAGTATATATATATATATATATATATATATATATATAAGGGAGCCGGACAGAATCCCGAATGCCGTAATCCCGACAGGCTGATATACCGACAAGCCCAAACTCCCGACGGCCATAATCTCGACAGCAGGAAACGTACATCTCGTTTCCTTAAAATGATTTTTGTTGGGTAAGCAAAATATTAAAATATAGGCCCACGCTTAAATGGGGGATCAGATGTAAATGTACAATTAAAAGAGTTTCAGAATTTATTTTCAAAATTGTTAAAATAATGACAACATTTATTGGAGATAAATTGTGTTCACATGGGTGATCTGTTCTTCACGATTTTTCTTCTTTCTTTTTTTCCTGGGAGATTGTTCACCGCGAAGTAGGTATGTTGGGCGATTTATGGGCAAAATGGTTTTTAAAAATATGTTACTGTTATGCTTAGGAAAGAAAGAGACGAGGAAAAGTTTGTTGAATTATGTTAACACAGAGTAGGTGCAAGGGCAAGTTGATGGATGTAATGGTGAAAAGGGGAGTGGCTAGAGTATAGCCGTTCATTATTTGGTTAAAACGGAAGAAAATAATCAGTTTAAATTACACGGGTTATGAATTATACCAATGCATAAAAGAGATCATATTTATATAACCATAAGGAATACAGTGCTAGCTGTGAATTCGCAAACCTGTTGCCATGTATGACATTAGAAATGAAAAAAAGAAGTCAACACCACTTGGTAACGTTACGTTGAGTCTGAGATTCTGGACGATGCAGAAAGAATCATGTCGTTTCAGAGTTGAAGAAAATGGAAGAAAAATACGCTAGGCTTACAGGATTTATATGAAAACTGTAAAGTTCCAGGACAGTCTGTAGTGCTAGCAGAGGAGCTAGGAGGCTGGTAAGGATATATGAAAATATGTAGTCAAGAGAGAGCAGAGGGTAAGAATATAAAGGCAAAAAGTTAGTTGTTCTGAAAGGAATTTGGTCAAAAGAGAATTGTTAAATTGCATATTCATTTTAGCATAAACAATCCAAATGGAAAAATGCTGTTTGAAGCAAAGGTCTTTCTGTGCTTTTTGAATGCGGAAGATAGAAGACAATTAAGAGGAGCTGAACAATACAAGAGTGGAAAGGTTTAGTATGCGCTTGAAAATGCTTGTGGAAGTTCCCCTTGAGGACTTAAAGAGGCTTAAAAAATGGAATGGCACCCCGAGTTAATTAGATGACAAAGGAGGTGCTATGATACGGTTGGGAAAGGAAACTGGGTAGCTGATCAGGGTGTGTGAGGTAAGTCTGGATGTTGTGAAGGTTCTGAGGGACTGTCAGAAAGGAATTATTACTCCTCTGTATAATGATAAATGTGATAAAAGAAATTGTAAATTTTTGTTTTCTAATATTACTTAAGTATGTTAGAAGGAGGTATGTGATAGGATTTTGATCAAGATTTAAGGCAGATGTGAACAGCTTTAGCCTTAAACATGGTAGAAGGTGCGTGGATGAGGTATTTCATATGAGTCAGTTATGTGTGAAGTTTGAAAATAATAGGAAAAAAGCTTCACGCGACGCAAATGACCAACAGAAAAATTATGATAGAATTGAGAAAACGGCTAGTGGAGCGTACTGCCGATGTAAGGTATACATTACATGTTTCCAGTAGCACTAAAAAGTAGTTCCGTTTGTGGTGGGAGAGTTGCTGGTTTTGTGCAAAATTGGAATGAGGGTGTCATATCTCCGTGCTCGTTTAAGGTCTTTGTGGACGGAGTGAAGTCAGAAGCCATAGGAAGGACAGTAGATGTAGATGTAGATTAGAGAAAAGCTCTTGAAAGCTTTGTTGAATGGCTGGCATTTGCGGAGGAATACATGAAAGGGTGCACAATGGTCTTACACTTGGAATAAGTTTGTAAAAGATTAGAGTGAAAAGACGTAGTATAAGAGAGTTCTGAGATGGTTCAGTAATGCTTGAAGGAATAAGGATGATGGGGTTAAGAGGAAAGAAGAGGGGAAGATCCAGGAAGGGCTGGAAGGACATCGCGAAAGAGCTATTTGACAGGAAAGGCCTTTACATCCAGGAGGTGAATTTACGGTCGCAGTGAGCTTAATTAATGTGATTCGAATCCCTACTAAAGTTTCTTATGCTCTGGTGGGTGTGTGCAGCTGATATTGTGCATAATATATATATATATATATAATATATATATATATATATATATATATATTATATATATATATATATATATATATATAGATATATACTATGCGGGCTCATTTGTGCAAGGGCATTTTAGATTATGTGTGTGAATGTGTATGTGTACGAATGTCGCTTTACAATACTGTTAATTACGAAATATCTAACTTTTTGGAGAAAGTGTCCCTTGGCCTGTCTTCTTCTTCTTCTTTGGAGGAGGGCAGCAGAGGAGGAAAACTCTAAATGTGTTTCTGAAGCTCATTGTTGAGCGAAGCAAATGGTCTCGCAAGCACTAGAGAGTAAAGTCTCCTTTCTAAGTAATCGTCCAACGACAAATTCATGGAAGGGATAATGTGATATATTTATGATATCCAGAACCCGGTATATCTTTTCCCCTCTCATTCTCGTCTCTTCCTCCTCCTCCTCCTCCTCCTCCCCCTCCTCCTACTGAAGTGGGGCAGAAGCTCCTTCCGGGAAAGAGGGTGAGGGCTAATATTGATCCAGTACAAGAACATCATCAACAACAACGGCAACAACAAAAGCACTTCAGCGTACGCACATTTCAAGGTCTTCTTTCTCTGTTTCTCCTCTCTCTCTCTCTCTCTCTCTCTCTCCGGCCTGCCTTTGCACACCGTTCTCTTCCTTCCTTCCTTCCTTCCATTCATTTCTGTTTCGTACATTGGTCTGTCTGTCTTGCATAAAAGCAGAGGCAGGCTCAAGGATTGCGTCCAGTTCTACCAGTATTGTTTCACTTTATTTACGTATTTACTTATATGATCGCAAATGTTTGTATATACACCAAATGCGCGCACACACATATACGATAATGTATGGAGAGAGAGAGAGAGAGAGAGAGAGAGAGAGAATGTGATCAGGATAGGTTAAGGATGTATGCCGAAGAAGGTAATTTATAGAGTAATTGGGTCTGTTATGGCGACAATAAAGCATGTCAAAATATATATAAACATGAGAGTGCCTGGTTTGGTATAAATGTGGGTGAAATACAGGAGAATCGTATTCCCATGGCTTTATAGATGGAGTAAAGAGAAAAGTTATAAATTGAATGACTGCAGAAGACAGTTGTGGTACAAGGAAAAACTGAAATATGTGAGTGAAGGCTATAGTGAATAGACTCTGTAAAGGCTGATAAAAGTTTGCAACTGTATGTAAGAAAAAAAGTTTAAAGTGATATATTAGCAGGTACTAATTGCAATGTGATCTAGAAAAATGGAGTCATGAAGACCAGTAAGTGAGTTGGATGAATTAATTTGTATGGATATCAATCAATAAATGTAATGCTAGAATATGGTTCCCAAACTTGTTTCTGTCATTTCCCTTCACCCAGTTCAACCATCCAGATTTCCCCCTTCATGTGTATGAAGGAAAGAGTAGTTAAAACACACTGTGACTATTTACCCATTTATTTTTCGAATCTACAAATAAACTGAAGAACATAGAGTTACAGAGTAAAGTGGATAGAGCGTGGTTGGTAACAACTAACCGCATAGCCATAGAGAGCGGTTAGTAAAAAATAAAAAGACTTTTGTTTGCTCTTCTACTTTAGAATTAAATTAGCGAGAAGGGTGATTTTTTTCAGTTAGTAGGTAGTGTAATTATTCCCCCCCCCCCCCCCCCTCCCCGGGTTGCTTCAAATTTCCTCCCAGGGGGAAATTTCCCGCAGTCCGGGAACTACTGTGGTATAATGACAGAAGTGAGTCGGAGATTGGTGAAAATAGGGAGGTACCAGGATCTCTGAAAAAGGTTTGGGAGAGAAGAGGCATCTCTATGAAATGTCCTGGAGGGTGGCGATTATTGAACACTTTCTTTGATGTGAGTGAACTGTGGATGCTGAATGTGAATAAGAGGGAAAAATGCATAGTCTGCTGAGATGAGACGGCCTGAAAGATTGTGGAGTACAAGTACTTTTAAGAGGGGAATGGATGTAGAGTTAAAAAGATGTAGAAAGTCAGGGTATCTTTGCAAAAAGTTAACATGTAGTGCTCTGAGCTGGGTTTGTCGAATGAAGTCAATTGAAATGTTAGAATGGTGGAACGTGTGTAATTCAGAAATCTTAGGAGGAATTAGGGGAGAGATACAGATTAACTATTGGGGTTGAAGAGGCATTGGAACGGAGGTCTTTTTATCCGAGAGCGTGTGCAAGATTGATATAAGTGGCGCTGTATTACAGGGAGTTTGACACGCTGCACATGAGCCTACTGTGTAGGTAGATAATATAGTTTATAAGTAAGTTTTTCAAAGGCGGCTCTTCTTTCATTTCGCGTTAAAAATGAACACTGTAGTAACATATGGCAATTGTTTTGTTTCCCTCTGGAGTCAGTCTTTCGAAGGTAAATGGACATATATATATACACACACATATATATTAGTATATAATACTATATATATATAATATATAATATATATATATATGTATATATATATATAATATCTATATATATAATCATATATGTTAATATAATAATATAATATATATATATATATTATTATATATCTATATATATAATATATATATGTAATATATATATACGGTGTATATATATATTATAGTATATAGATATATATATATATATATATATAGATATTATATATATATCTATATATATATATATATAGATAATATATATAGTATATATATATATATATATATATATATTACTATATATATATATATATATATATATATATATATATAAAATACACGTTTTCATCTGGGTTGACACACATAGAGCCACCCCTCTCCCCAGCATATTCTGGCCCACACAGAATATTCCAAAGATGACCAAAAACTTACCAGATGATGGTCAATGGAGGACGACATAGATTTCTATTGACTGGTTGACACCAGCATACATACCGGTCGACATCCACAGACGTAGGCCTCTCGTTGGGTTTAGGAGGAGTACTGTAGCCCCAACGTGGCAAACCCACGTGTTAGGTAGGCCTACCTGACGAAGTAACTTTCTTCATACGAGAACGACCATGTGCTCGCCACGTGGCTTAGAGAAACACAGATTGTTGTGATCATGTTTCATGTTAATATCTTCACCATTGTTATTGTCACCTATTATGAATTGTTATTTTTCTGTACATCATTCTGCCAGCTCCCTTCCTGCCCTATGTCCCTTCTCCTCTTCCTACCTCTCAGAGAGAGAAGGAGAGAGAGAAAGAGACAGAGAAAGGAAGAAAGAAGGAGAGAGAGAGAGAGAGGAAAAGAAACAAAGGACTGGAAGGGAGGGGTGGGACCTCCCTTCCTGCCCTGTGCCCCTTCTCCTCTTCCTACCTCTCAGAGAGAAGGAGAGAGAGAAAGAGACAGAGAAAGGAAGAAAGAAGGAGAGAGAGAAAGAGAGAGAGAGGAAAAGAAGCGAAGGACTGGAAGGGAGGGGTGGGACCTCCCTTCCTGCCCTGTGCCCCTTCTCCTCTTCCTACCTCTCACAGAGAGAAGGAGGGAGAGAAAGAGACAGAGAAAGGAAGAAAGAAGGAGAGAGAGAGAAAGAGAGAGAGAGGAAAAGAAGCGAAGGACTGGAAGGGAGGGGTGGGACCTCCCTTCCTGCCCTGTGCCCCTTCTCCTCTTCCTACCTTCCAGAGAGAGAAGAGAGAGCGAAAGAGACAGAGAAAGTGGAAGGAAAAAGGAGAGAGAGAAGGAGATAGAGAGAGGGGAAAAGAAGGAGAGAGAGAGAGAGAGAGAGAGAGATAGAAGGGACAGAGCCCGAAAACCTGAAGGGATGTGGGTACCTGCCATCCTTCCCTTGTGCCCTTCTCCTCTTCCTACCTCTCAAAAAAAAACAGAGAGAGAGAGGGGAAAAGAAAGAACCGGAAAGAAATGGAAAGGGAAAGAAGGAGAGAGAAGAGAGAAGAGAGAGAAAGAGAGAGAAAGGAAAAGAAGAAAAGAAGGAGGAGAGAGAGGAGAGAGAAGAGAGAGAAGGACAGAAGGGAGAAGGAACTGGACTGGAAGGAGGGGTGGGACCTCCCTTCCTGCCCTGTGGCCCCTTCTCCTCTTCTACCTCTCAAGAGAAGAGAGGGAGAGAAAGAGACAGAGAAAGGCAAGAGAGGGAGAGAGAGAGAGAGAGAAGAAGAAGAAGCGAAGACTGAAGGGAGGGTGGGACCTCCCTACCTGCCCTGTGCCCCTTCTCCTCTTCCCTCCAACCTCTCAGAAGACAGAGGAAGAGAGAGAAAGAGACTGAGAAGGAAGGAAGAACGAAGGAGAGAGAGAGAGAGAGACCTTACCTACCTTACAGACTTACAGTTCGTTCGGGTTGCCCCAGGTCCCTCAGTGTGACGGCACTCCTTAATGTCTACCAGAGAGTTGCTAGTACATCTTCCGGTATATTTTGCATCTTCCAATCTTGGATGGTCTGGGATGCAGTTTAGATATTTGTCGAGCTTATTCTTAAACTCATCTACGCTCACTCCTGATATATTCCTCAGATGAGCTGGCAACGCATTGAATAGACGCTGCATTATCGATGCTGGTGCGTAGTGGATTAATGTCCTGTGTGCTTTCCTTATTTTTCCTGGTATAGTTTGGGCACTATTAATCTACCTCTGCTTGCTCTTTCTGATATTTTTTAGTTCCATGATATTTTCTGCTATTCCTTCTATCTGTTTCCATGCCTGAATTATCATGTAGCGTTCTCTTCTCCTTTCTAGACTATACCAATTTTAAGAATTGTAGTCTTTCCCAGTAGTCAAGGTCCTTAACTTCTTCTATTCTAGCTGTAAAGGACCTTTGTACACTCTCTATTTGTGCAATATCCTTTTGATAGTGTGGGTACCATATCATATTGCAATATTCAAGTGACTACGAACATTTATAAAGCATAATCATGTGTTCAGCTTTTCTTGTTTTGAGTGCCGTAACAACATTCCCATTTTTGCTTTACATTTTCCCAAAAGAATTGCTATTTGATCATTGCATAACATGTTCCTATTCATCATCACACCAAGGTCTTTAACTGCTTCCTTATTTGTGATTGTCTCATTATTAGGTCCCTTATATGCATATAGCTTTCTTTCTCTGTCTCCATAATTTATTGATTCAAATTTATCAGAGTTAAATACATCCTATTTTACCCTGCCCAATCATATACTTTGTTAAGGTCTCTTGTAAGCGTCCTATCTTCATCACAAGTACTTTCTCTACTTATTCTTGTGTCATCAGCGAAACTACTCACTACCGAATCCTTAACATTACTGTCCTATGTCTTCAATCATAATAACAAACAGTATTGCAGCTAACACCGTACCTTGCGGCACACCGGATATTACCTTTGGCTTTCATCCGATTTCTCGTTCGTTTGCAATAAAACTATCTGTTTTTCTGGGTGTGTAAAAATTCTTTTAACCATCTTCCTACTTTATCCACGTATTGTGTTTTCTAATTTTCTTCGCTAATATATTATGGTCTACTTTATCAAAAGCTTTTGCAAAGTCTAAATAAACCACATCTGTTTCATTTCCGCTTTTCATATTTTTTGTAAATATGTTCTCACGGTGGACTAACAGTTGGGTTTGTGTACTTTTTCCGGTACGAAACCATGTTGTCCTTTATTAAACAAATTATTTTTTATTATGTTTCATAATATTTTTCTTCATTACCCTTTCATACACTTTCATAATATGTGATGTTAGACTCACAGGCCTATAATTACTTGCCTCTAGTCTTGATCCACTTTTGAAAGTAGGGGTAAATATATGCTAATTTGTGCTCATCATAAATCTTGCCTGTATCTACACTTTGTCTTAATAATATTGCAAGTGGCTTTGCGATAGAATGAACTACTTTCTTTAACAAAATAGCAGGAATTCCATCAGGCCCTGCAGCAGCTCCATTTTTAATTTCATTAATAGCCTGCACAATATCAGCTTCATTTAATATCTATGTCAGCTAAATATTCACTATTTTCATCCCTACTTCTATATCATTATCTTCATTATCTATTCTAGGGGTGAATTCTCTCTTATATCGTTCTGCCAGTATGTTGCAATTTCCTTTTTTTCATTCGTTAATCTCCCTTCAATTCTTAGAGCCTATTTCTATTCTTCTTTTATTCATCTTCTTCGCATATGAGTATAATAGTTTGGGATTTGCTTGATATTTAATAGGGTTTTTTCTTCCAAGTCCCGTTTTTCATTTTCTTTTGATTGTATAATCTTTTGTTCTGCATTTTCTATCTTACTTTTTAGTTCTATAACTTTCCATGCATTTTTTTTTGCTAGACCTTTTTTCCACTTTCTGATTTTCTGGAACAAGATCCTTCTGTCTCTTGGTATGCATGACTGATGTTTACTTTTCTTCTTCGGTATATATTTATCCACTATTTTCTCTAATATTTTATATAATATCTCCGTATTTACCTTTTATAGTCATCACTTACAAAAATATTATCCCAATCTTTGTTTAATTCTTCATTTATTTCTGACCATTTTATATTTTTACTGTAGAAGTTGTATTTTCCATATCCTTCCCACTTTTTCATTTCTTGCTTATCTCTGTTTTTCACTTGCTTTGGAATGGACTGTTAATTCTATGACATTATGGTCTGAAATACTCGCATTATAAACTATTATTTCTTTAACATAATTCATCTCGTTCACAATACTAGGTTCTAAAGTATTTTCCTTTCTTGTTGGCAGGTGATTTATTTGTTGAATGTTGTATTCTAGTAGCATATCTAATAGCTTTTCGAATTGCCTCTTATCTTCTGCACTACTATACTCTCTTTTTATATGTATAAGTACATCCACAATCTCCTATTCGTTCTTTCCAGTCTACGAAAGGAAAGTTGAAGTCTCCAGATAGGAGAATAGTCCAGTCCTTGTGATTTCTACATATATATCCAATTTTTCTATTATTAAGTCAAACTCTTTAGTATTAGGAGGTCTATATATTACTATGTTTCATTAATTTTTCAGATTCAAATTCTACTGCTATTAGTTCACATTCTGAGTTACTATATTTCTCATATATTTTTCCTTGTTTTTTGTCTTTCCCATATATTGCGGTTCCCCCTTGATTCCTATTTTTTCTATCTGATCTATAAGTTTGAAACCCTTTATTTGATCATCATTCCCAGTCTCTTGGGAATACCAGGTTTCACTTATATTCATTAGATCTATTTTATTTTCAATTTGGTTAGTTCTTCTAAGTACTCTATTTTTCTTTTTGAGTTACTCGTAACTAAACCCTGCGCATTCATCACTATGATGGTTTGCGTGTTTTCTCCTTCATTTAATATTGGTAATAATAAGGATTTTCCCATGTCTCTTTCCTGTTCTGGTATGTTGTTCTTTTTTTCATTTCCAGAAATTCTGACATTAAAAAATCCAACTTTTCCATAATATTTGTTCTTCCTTCATCATAATTATTCATTTTGTCTGAATCTGCAATTTTCTCCATATCTGCAATATCCCCTTGCATAATAAAACAGTTATATCTCTTGAGTAGAATCTTGGAGCTGATGCATTGAAATTTTTTGCTGGCACCTCTGCATATCTCGTTGATGGCTTGCTTTTTCTTTTACCTGATATTCTTCATTCCTCTCTTTATTTGTTTCTTTCTTATTTTGGATTTTATTGCTTGATTGGTTATTTATTTGATTATTTTTCATGGCTACAGGGTGCATATATTTACATTTTTTGTCGAACTTACATCCTTTTCCTTCTTTTAGGTTTTTGCATATTTTTGGATGTAGATCTCTGCAATCATCCTCATATCCATCTAAGTATGCACATTTACCATATATTTCATAGTTGTGATACCTTAAGATGTTTGTAGTAACATTCTCCATATCTGCAATTCCCTCTTTTCAAAAGGTTGCAGACTTTGTCTTTTTTGTATATTTTTTCCTCTTTCCCGTCATTGTGTAGATCTGGGTAGAGCCTCTTCGGCATTTTCTTTTGTGCTGTCATATCGTAATTTATTTCTTCGTAGGTATGCTGCTTTATAGCCTCATATGTAGTATCAATGAGTATCTCTGCATCCATACTTTTATCTTGTTCTTTGTTTTCCTTATCTTTTTCTGTCATTTCAGTTTTGTTTACTTCTCTTACGTGTGATGATGAGAGAGAGAGAGAGAGAGAGAGAGAGAGAGAGAGAGAGAGAGAGAGAGAGAGAGAGAGAGTGTCAAAGGTATGGGTGTTGAAACATTTCTGACTCGCCTTTTTCGTCTACATGATTATATTCACTATCTACTTCTGTTTAACAAGTTTTCGATGAAAGAAGATACAATGTACACAGGTGAATTCCGACTGGCCGTTTGTTGGTGCCGTTCCGTCGCATTCCAAGGGGTGTTATGATCTCTTTGGCCCAGTCAATGAGGTTGCCTGAAGGATGGGTGTATGCATGGGAGGTGGGGGACCTCCCGTTTGCTGGAACCGGGTGGGGGGACCCGGCTAAACACCCATCCCGAAGCCAACCCCATAATATGGACCAAACAGATCGCAACGCCTCCGGTATACGACGCAACAGCATCAACTCACAACCAGGCAAAATCCTTCTTCATTCAGTCTTGGGTGCTGTTCCTCCTGTTGCTTCCTTTAATTTTCCTCCTTTCCTTTTCGTTTTTCCTCTTCATCTTATTCTTCCTCCTCGTCCTCTTCATCCTCCTCATCACATTCTTCCTCTTCGTCCTCTTCATCACATTCTTCCTCTTCCTCAGACAGTTCCTCTTCATCCCATTCTTCTTCTTCTTCAGAGAGTTCCTCTTCATCACTTTCTTCTTCTTCTTCAGAGAGTTCCTCTTCATCACTTTCTTCTTCTTCTTCAGAGAGTTCCTCTTCATCCCATTCTTCTTCTTCAGAGAGTTCCTCTTCATCACTTTCTTCTTCCTCAGAGAGTTCCTCTTCATCACTTTCTTCTTCTTCTTCAGAGAGTTCCTCTTCATCCCATTCTTCTTCTTCTTCAGAGAGTTCCTCTTCATCCCATTCTTCTTCTTCTTCAGAGAGTTCCTCTTCATCACTTTCTTCTTCTTCTTCAGAGAGTTCCTCTTCATCACTTTCTTCTTCTTCTTCAGAGAGTTCCTCTTCATCCTATTCTTCTTCTTCTTAAGAGAGTTCCTCTTCATCACATTCTTCTTCTTCTTCAGAGAGTTCCTCTTCATCACTTTCTTCTTCTTCTTCAGAGAGTTTCCTCTTCATCACTTTCTTTCTTCTTCTTCAGAGAGTTCCTCTTCATCACTTTCTTCTTCTTCTTCAGAGTTCCTCTTCATCTATTCTTCTTCTTCTTCAGAGAGTTCCTCTTCATCACTTTCTTCTTCTTCCTCAGAGAGTCTTCATCACTTTCTTCTTCTTCTTTCAGAGAGTTCCTCTTCATCACTTTCTTCTTCTTCTTCAGAGAGTTCCTCTTCATCCCATTCTTCTTCTTCAGAGAGTTCCTCTTCATCACTTTCTTCTTCTTCCTCAGAGAGTTCCTCTTCATCACTTTCTTCTTCTTCTTCTTCTTCAGAGAGTTCCTCTTCATCCCATTCTTCTTCTTCTTCAGAGAGTTCCTCTTCATCCCATTCTTCTTCTTCTTCAGAGAGTTCCTCTTCATCACTTTCTTCTTCTTCTTCAGAGAGTTCCTCTTCATCACTTTCTTCTTCTTCTTCAGAGAGTTCCTCTTCATCCTATTCTTCTTCTTCTTCAGAGAGTTCCTCTTCATCACATTCTTCTTCTTCTTCAGAGAGTTCCTCTTCATCACTTTCTTCTTCTTCTTCAGAGAGTTCCTCTTCATCCTATTCTTCTTCTTCTTCAGAGAGTTCCTCTTCATCACTTTCTTCTTCTTCCTCAGAGAGTTCCTCTTCATCACTTTCTTCTTCTTCTTCAGAGAGTTCCTCTTCATCACTTTCTTCTTCTTCTTCAGAGAGTTCCTCTTCATCCCATTCTTCTTCTTCAGAGAGTTCCTCTTCATCACTTTCTTCTTCTTCCTCAGAGAGTTCCTCTTCATCACATTCTTCTTCTTCTTCAGAGAGTTCCTCTTCATCCCATTCTTCTTCTTCTTCAGAGAGTTCCTCTTCATCCCATTCTTCTTCTTCTTCAGAGAGTTCCTCTTCATCACTTTCTTCTTCTTCTTCAGAGAGTTCCTCTTCATCACTTTCTTCTTCTTCTTCAGAGAGTTCCTCTTCATCCTATTCTTCTTCTTCTTCAGAGAGTTCCTCTTCATCACATTCTTCTTCTTCCTCAGAGAGTTCCTCTTCATCACTTTCTTCTTCTTCTTCAGAGAGTTCCTCTTCATCACTTTCTTCTTCTTCTTCAGAGTTCCTCTTCATCACTTTCTTCTTCTTCTTCAGAGAGTTCCTCTTCATCCTATTCTTCTTCTTCTTCAGAGAGTTCCTCTTCATCACTTTCTTCTTCTTCCTCAGATAGTTCCTCTTCATCACATTCTTCTTCTTCCTCAGAGAGTTCCTCTTCATCCCATTCTTCTTCTTCTTCAGAGAGTTCCTCTTCATCACTTTCTTCTTCTTCCTCAGAGAGTTCCTCTTCATCACATTCTTCTTCTTCTTCAGAGAGTTCCTCTTCATCACTTTCTTCTTCTTCCTCAGAGAGTTCCTCTTCATCACATTCTTCTTCTTCCTCAGAGAGTTCCTCTTCATCACTTTCTATTTCTTCCTCAGAGAGTTCCTCTTCATCCCATTCTTCTTCTTCTTCAGAGAGTTCCTCTTCATCACTTTCTTCTTCTTCCTCAGAGAGTTCCTCTTCATCACTTTCTTCTTCTTCTTCAGAGAGTTCCTCTTCATCACTTTCTTCTTCTTCTTCAGAGAGTTCCTCTTCATCACATTCTTCTTCTTCCTCAGAGAGTTCCTCTTCATCACATTCTTCTTCTTCTTCTTCAGAGAGTTCCTCTTCATCACTTTCTTCTTCTTCCTCAGAGAGTTCCTCTTCATCACTTTCTTCTTCTTCCTCAGAGAGTTCCTCTTCATCACTTTCTTCTTCTTCTTCAGAGAGTTCCTCTTCATCCTATTCTTCTTCTTCTTCAGAGAGTTCCTCTTCATCACATTCTTCTTCTTCTTCAGAGAGTTCCTCTTCATCACTTTCTTCTTCTTCCTCAGAGAGTTCCTTTTCATCACATTCTTCTTCCTCTTCAGAGAGTTCCTCTTCATCACATTCTTCTTCTTCCTCAGAGAGTTCCTCTTCATCCCATTCTTCTTCTTCCTCAGAGAGTTCCTCTTCATCCCATTCTTCTTCTTCCTCAGAGAGTTCCTCTTCATCCCATTCTTCCTCTTCCTCAGACAGTTCCTCTTCATCACATTCTTCTTCTTCCTCAGAGAGTTCCTCTTCATCACATTCTTCTTCTTCCTCAGACAGTTCCTCTTCATCACATTCTTCTTCTTCCTCAGAAAGTTCCTCTTCATCACATTCTTCTTCTTCCTCAGAAAGTTCCTCTTCATCACATTCTTCTTCTTCCTCAGACAGTTCCTCTTCATCACAATCTTCCTCTTCCTCAGACAGTTCCTCTTCATCACATTCATCCTCCTCTTCATACGGTTCTGACTCATCTTCTTCATCGTCGGATTCATCGGGAAACTTGGGATCTTCGAACAGCTTATCCGCGACGTCCTTGACGAAGTCCCTGAGAGTGTTGTATTCCTCTCTTTCATCGGCGTCACGTAAGATGTCGTTAGCGTAGTTGATCCTAAGCATACAAAAATGGGATATGTCAAAAGAACAATGCAAACGATAAATGTTTAGAAATGATAAAACCTCGAAGTGCACTTCAAAACATTTGTAAAAATACCTTATACACAGCTGCAGCTTTAATCAAAAGGCCTGTTACAATTTTACACTTTTTCACTATTTTCGTGGCGCCGTCACAAAAACCAATAGATACAATACTATGTTCAGATTCCACAAACAACACATATATTACTAAGAATTATATAAAAATGAGTGACCAGTTCGTTACGTTAAGTTACTGAAACAGCCTTGCAACCGAGCGAGAGAGAGAGAGAGATTTTGAGAGAGAGAGAGAGATAGAGAGAGCAATGTTAAACTCTCTATGCCCGTCACTAAGTCTCTAAAGCGAATGAATAAAGTTCTCTCACCTCATAAACGTATGGGCGATTAGTCTCTAGTTCAAGACGAAAACATATTATGTCATCTCTATAGGAATAGCTGATACAGGGCCTCTTTGACTGGGTTCACATATGGCTATGAATAAGGCTCCCTTGTGTTCCGTTACAGGACCGACCGCGATGATAAAAAACTACGCACGTGTTTACATCGATAAAGAAATCAGCTTAACTAAGACATTCTCAAAGTGCGAAAACAACTCTCTTCAAAAGGCTTATGAGCTTTCACTCTCTCTGTGTCTTACGTATTTCAAAATGAAAAGTGGGATTACTTAGCACATGTTATCTTTAAATTTGGGAAATCTGAACATACCAAAACACACATTTCATAACATGATACACAGGCTCCGATGTGAATGAATCATATTACCACAATTATAATTGCATTCCAAACTTACATTATAAGAATATATATATGTATATATATATATACATATATATATATATATATATATATATATATATATATATATATATATAATATATATATATATACACATACAAATATTAAGCTGCAAATGTATAATATCCAGTTCACTCTATCTCGAGGGGATAACATAAACCAAAAAAGATTATAACTGATAAAAATTATAATTGATATGTATAATATATATATATATATATATATATCATATATATATATATATATATATGATATATATATTATATAATAGTATATATATATATATAATATATATATATATATATATATATATATATGTAAGGCCTAGGGTTTTTGATTAATAATGTATTGTCCATGTGTTCCCTTTGACCTATGGAATGTGGAGAACAGTGTAGAGGTAACGACCTGAGAGTAGCTGACAATGAGTTTCTGGGGATGGCGTGAGATAAAAATGCTTAGTTCAACAAGTCAATGCACGACAGTTTATGAACTCTTCTCAAAGTGCCTTTGTGAAACTGGATGCAACTAGTGTTGCGAGGCGTTAACGAACTGTGTATTCGTATGTGCGTGTGTGCCTCTTCCCTTTAAGAGTGTCATACCCAAGCCTATGGGAGGATTTTGACAGAGGGCTTCAAGTCACAGGCAAAGATGCCATGGCGTTCGCCGGGGGAGTTTTTTGTGACATAGTGTTTAGTGTCCGGTTGTTTGGGTAAGTGTTGAAGTGCTTTAGCCAAAGAGTGGCTTATTATCTGTTTGACATTTTTGTGATGATATCCAATATTTAAACCTCTGTCTGTCAATCTTGTGTGTGTACTTACCAGGATGTGTTCTGTATCTTTGAAACAGACGGATCTGGAATGCCGGGGGGACAAAGAATTCCCAGAGGGGTGTAGCCTTTCTGGTGACCAGACATGTTACATTTACGGGGTTTTTTGAGTTAGTCTGTAAGACTGGATTACTTGATTGATTGATTTATTTATTTGTTGTTAATAAACGTTAATGTTATGATGCAACTCTCTCATTTTCATTACCTGTTAGAATGGAGAGGAAAAGGTGGAGAGAGAGAGAGAGAGAGAGGGATTGCCGAGAGAGAGAGAGAGAGAGGGATTGCCGAGAGAGAGAGAGAGAGAGAGGCTGTGTGTGTAATGTTGTGTGTGGTTTGCCTTCCGTTTCATGTCACGCTTACCTTATGAATAATGGGGGAAATCCCCCCATTAACAGTGGTGGCAGGCGGTTAAGAGGGGGTATAAAAGTTTTCTTTCTTTTCTATGCCTAGGAACGCCAATGTAGAGATATGGGTGGTCAGTTAGAAAATAAAAGGGGTTGTGGCTTAGCGATAGTTTTCGAACGACAAAGCTTTGTGGGATTGTGGAAAATTGTTAAATTGTTAGATCTCGGTTGCTAAGTGAAAAGGGGGTAGAGAAATATCCGTCCGTGGGGTGGGGGGATGAGGAAAGAAATTTCTATTAGGGTCATCAAATTTGCTCGTACCGAGATTCTTCAGGGCGTGAGTCGTGAGAGCAACTCAGTTTGGTTTGTAAGTGACAGTTCCTAGGTGTCATCTCGCCGATCGCGTTTGTATTGTGCCGACGAGATTTACGTGTTTTACGAGAATTTCGAGTTCTTTTTTTTCCCATTATGGAGTGGTGAGTGATAAAACTATTGTTTTGAAGGGAGAGGGTTTTTGTTTAAATATTTCAGGGTTATGGGATTGGTTCAAGAGGTCAAAATTTTTTCTTGTCTTTGCCCCATAGTGACGTGTTTTCTTTATTTACAC
This sequence comes from Macrobrachium nipponense, assembly GCF_015104395.2. Classification (NCBI taxonomy): domain Eukaryota; kingdom Metazoa; phylum Arthropoda; class Malacostraca; order Decapoda; family Palaemonidae; genus Macrobrachium; species Macrobrachium nipponense. The sequence goes on along the minus strand of NC_061106.1, from coordinate 11,346,657 downwards.
GTGTTTATAATAGACGTATTCGTCTTTGTTTTAAACACATAAGAGTGTATAGAGATGTGTTTTTGGCATGTGAACTGTGCTTAGATAAGCATATCTGGCTTAGAGACACAGCGGCCACAATTTTACGGGCTCAGCACATTTCTGCAGAGAGGCGCGTTGCATTGCGAGGATACTGGCATCCCTCGGGGGGATAGTTGCATGGAGGGTACCACTGGCCTCCCTCGAGAGATAGTGCAGCGGAGGGCACTAGTGTATACCTTGGGAAGGGGTCCTCAGACACTGTTCAAGGGGAGATGGGGGTACTACTGTGTATGCCTCGGGCTGTTCTGTCGCTTGACTGAGGGGTTGTTCTCAGGGGGGGAGAAACCTTTTTTTTTCTCATTGGGGGTAAACTCCTTTTTTTTTCTTTGTGTTGGGGTATGGATTTGGCCTTGACCATGGATGCTAAGATATCAGCTGATTGATTAGTTGATGAAGTGAAACGCCCGTAGAGTCTTTTTTTTAGAAAAGATATTTTTTTTCCCCTCTTGGATGAAGAGAAAAGGAAATAAAAAGAGAATTGAAATGCATTGTATTGGTGTATGTTTTCCTTGTGCCTTCGAAGACACAAATATATTGGGGAGACACAGATTATTATTATTATTTTTTTATTGTGTTGGAGAAATTACTTTGAAATGCCGATGATTGGTGTTGTATCTGTGTTATGTGGAAATGGTGTTATGTCATGGTGTACTCTGGAGAAATTGTATACCAAAAGATTCAGCAATACTGTGTAAGCTATTTTGAATTTCACCCTTACTTGAGATCTTTGCAAGAGAATTATTGCTATGGAGAGTTATTATTATTATTAGTAATTATTATACTTGAGATGTGTCACGGGAGGGTTGCTTAAGTATAATTATCATTACGGGAGAATTGTTTTACGAGAGATTTGAGATATTTCATGGAAGATTAGTTGATAATTATTACAGATAATTATTCATGGATAATTATTACGATGAATTAATGGGAGAAGTCTTGTGTTAATTAATTGTTGAGTTTTTGTAACTTTGGAGAATATTTCAGTGATTCACAGGGATGAGTTTTGCTGAATCTTGATGAATCTGACTGAATCTTGGTGAATTGTGTTGAATCTTGCTGAACTTTTGCTGAATTTTTGGAGAATGGACAAGCATTAACATTGGTGATATATTTTTTTTTTTCTGTACTGATACTGATGATTTTGATGATAGCAATTTTTTTGGTGATTTTGTGATAATGATATTTCTGATACTGATTTTTTATATACTAATACGTGGGCGTTTTAATGCTGTCAAGGGTGGTGAAATCCTTTTTTGAATATGGGAGGAACTAACAACACATTATTTTTTTTTTTTTTCCTTTTTTTTATGCGTTCAGCAGATAATTGCTTGACATCTAGTGAGTTACGGGAGATAGTGAACAAGGCCGTTGATTTTTCTTTTCTCATTTTTTGGAAATTAGCCATCGCTGACACAAGTTTTCTTTATCAAGGGTGAATTTGAGTTTGTTTTTCTCTCCAGTTGGTGTGAATATTTTTCAATATCTCAGTTCATGACTTAGAGTCCTTGTTCGGGAACGTGTTTGTGTTTCAGCTATTTGATGCTATAGAGAAATATATGGGAGAATTTTTTGCACGTTTTGAATGCATACGTAATGGCACTACATTTTTTCTCTGGATATTTGTGTTCCAGAAATTGTGAGTTTTCTTGCACAATACCTTTGTCGTATTTGTGACAAATTTGTGAGAGATAGGAAACTTGGTTAAGTTTTCTAGTGGCTTATGTCGTAGTGCATATGGAGAAGTCTTGGCTTAGACACTTTGAATCTGGAGTTCTGTTATAATGAGTTGTGGCACATTGGTGATTTTTTCTAGAATTTTCTAGACAGTTTTATTTGCCGATTTTTTGCCCTTTTTTAGCAGTTATGCTAAATGGAGAGTGTTTTTATAGTTTTTGACTATAACATTGAGTTATTCTCTGGAGAATTGGAGTTAAATTTGAGATATAGTATATGGGAGATATATTTTTTGGCCATTTTTTATATTTGCCAATGTGATGAGAGCTATGTTTAGTTCAATTATTTTGCAGCCATCCTTGTTGCAAATGGAGACACATTTTTTTGGAGATTATGGGGCAATATTTGTGAGTGTGTGAGTTAGTTGCCTTGAGAGCACATTTTTTGGAGATATATTTTTTGGAGCCTTGTTTTGTTCCACATGGAGTTATTGGGGGAAATAGAGGTAAATATTTTGTATTTGCCGAAATAGAGGTGATTATTCTCTATTCCTGGAGTGGCGGTTTTTTTTATTTGTGGCTATTGGAGAAATAAGAGAGAATAATAGGGGGTTAGTTATTAACCAAATGGAGGAAATATTTTTATAACCGGAGTGGTGTTATTATTAATATGGTGTCTCATAATGGAGTTGGAATTAATCTTTGGCGGGTGACCCTTTTTTTTGTGGTTATGGGAGTTTTTTCGAGCCAAGAGAAGATTTCGGTGGTTCTCTTTTTTTATTTTGTGACTATTTAGAGGCGAGTGGCATTACTGCATTACGAGTCATTTGGAGATGTGTGCATTTTTTATGTTCACAAGTGTGTTATTCTTGGAGAAATATAATGGGGCAGAGTCATGTTGAGAGAATAAGTCTTCGAGACAAATTTTTGAACACATTAGTCATATCCTGGAGTTAATTCTGTGAAATGTGTCTGTTAGACCTTTTTCTAGAGAATCATGAGTTTCCAAACTTTTGTGTCTGACTAGACAATTCTTATGCTGATGTTAGAGCATACGTCCGCAGGCGATTTTTCTGCTGACAAGCGATGTGATGAGCCGTGTGCTGATTCTTTTCCTCTGATGATGATAGATCAGAATTTTCGCAATATCTGGAAATGTTGACAATAGCATTTCACGAAAGCGCATGTGTGAGAGTTTGCTTTCTGGCAAATTCCATAACTTTACATGGAGCATTTCTTGGGGAAAAACGCGGGAGTTATGCATATTATACATGTATTATGTATTTTGTGATTGGGGAAACCTACTTGTGATTATCTTTTTTTTATTTTTCTTCTTTTTCCTATGAGAGATATAATTTTGGGGATTGAGCTTAGGTAGCATTTCTTTTTTGGACGGGAGATTTGATTTTACCGGGAGATGTAATTTTTCTGGGGTTGTTACTTAAGTAATGGGAGTTTGACATTAAGTCTCATTGTAATTAATTATTGAGCAGTAAAGGGGTTTTTGCTGTTAAAAGTTGGAGATTTTTACTGATTTTGTGGGTTGTTCAGATATCAGAGCTTGAGAGAACATTTTTTTGGGTCTGGGTGTGTTACGTGATTCTTTTTTTTCCTTGGGTTCATTTCGATTTTTTTTTCTTCTTTTTTTTCTCTTGTGAGCACATTCGAGTTTGAAATGTGAGTACAGAAGTCCGTGGAGTTGCTGTGATTTCTGAGTTGTGTGTGTGCTGATGTGTGAGTTTGGAGAATTGAGTTGGAGAACTTGATGTTTTTTTTTCTTTGAGAGTTGTGATGATGACTTATGATTTAGTAATCATATTAAAGGGAGTTAATTGGGAGACGTTCAGTTAGTATTTCTGACCTTTTGAGATCATTGTTTGATAGAAGTAGTATGTCTGGGTTAATTTTCTTAGATTGACCAAAGACTTGACTGACATACTAACACACACCAAAAAAAAAAGTCATTTCCCGACGCCAGCAAGACGTCCACCAGCCGTGAGGATGCTGCCGTTTTTGGTGATAACAAGAGTTTCCATGTGGGTGTTCAAGAGAATTCTACAGCGTGTTTTTTGGGGATCTGCAGAAGCCGTGAGAAGTCTTCTACAATGAGGGAGGCATTCCGTCTTCCTACAGCTGCTACAGTCTGCTACAGGTGCAGCTACTTGCAGACAAGCGAAGAGGGATATTCAAGAATCCTAATGCAGAAAATATGAGAGAAAATGCGCCTAGTGCTATTTGGAGATATAAGAGTAACAGACTTTATTTTATAATGCCAGAGACGTGCAGTTTTACTTATATTTTATTTTAAGCCGGCCAGTGTGTTTTGTATTTTGCTAGGCGGGGGCTAGCATATTAGGTGGCCGAGCATCTGTAAGGCCTAGGGTTTTTGATTAATAATGTATTGTCCATGTGTTCCCTTTGACCTATGGAATGTGGAGAACAGTGTAGAGGTAATGACCTGAGAGTAGCTGACAATGAGTTTCTGGGGATGGCTTGAGATAAAAATGCTTAGTTCAACAAGTCAATGCACGACAGTTTATGAACTCTTCTCAAAGTGCCTTTGTGAAACTGGATGCAACTAGTGTTGCGAGGCGTTAACGAACTGTGTATTCGTATGTGCGTGTGTGCCTCTTCCCTTTAAGAGTGTCATACCCAAGCCTATGGGAGGATTTTGACAGAGGGCTTCAAGTCACAGGCAAAGATGCCGTGGCGTTCGCCGGGGGAGTTTTTTGTGACATAGTGTTTAGTGTCCGGTTGTTTGGGTAAGTGTTGAAGTGCTTTAGCCAAAGAGTGGCTTATTATCTGTTTGACATTTTTGTGATGATATCCAATATTTAAACCTCTGTCTGTCAATCTTGTGTGTGTACTTACCGGGATGTGTTCTGTATCTTTGAAACAGACGTATCTGGAATGCCGGGGGGACAAAGAATTCCCAGAGGGGTGTAGACTTTTTGGTGACCAGACATGTTACATTTACGGGGTTTTTTGAGTTAGTCTGTAAGACTGGATTACTTGATTGATTGATTTATTTATTCGTTGTTAATAAACGTTAATGTTATGATGCAACTCTCTCATTTTCATTACCTGTTAGAATGGAGAGGAAAAGGTGGAGAGATTGAGAGAGAGAGGAGACAGAGAGAGATGAGAGAGAGAGAGAGAGAGAGAGAGAGAGAGAGAGAGGATTGCCGAGAGAGAGAGAGAGAGAGGGATTGCCGAGAGAGAGAGAGAGAGAGGCTGTGTGTGTAATGTTGTGTGTGGTTTGCCTTCCGTTTCGTGTCACGCTTACCTTATGAATAATGGGGGAAATCCCCCCATTAACATATAATATATATATATATATATATATATATATATATATATATATATATATATATATATATACAAATATTAAGCTGCAAATGTATAATATCCAGTTCACTCTATCTCGAGGATAACCTAAACCAAGAAAGATTATAACTGATAAAAATTATAATTGATGTGTATAATATATATATCTATATATATACATATATATATATATATATATATATATATATATATATATATATACATATATATATATATATATATATATTATATATATATGTATATATATATATATATATATATATATATATGTGTGTGTGTGTGTGTGTGTGTGTGTGTATTCACAAATATAACCACTGAGATTTGTAACACAGAGAAACTCATTGCCCAGAATATGAAACGCATTCAACCCTTGTACAATGAAATTCATAACAGCCTTACACTTATTGACCTCATTATATTTAACTGGTTACTAACCAAGGATCTGAATTCCTATATCGAAAGAATGCAAAATACCCATAAAAATGAACTAAAGATTTTAGTCATCTTTAAACCTAATTTTACAGGCAAAGAGAATAAAGTGGTGTTCAATTTCTCCGATTACAACTTAACTAGGAAGGAAGAATTTCTTTTATCTTTTGGTTGGATTTCTGTTTACCTCATTATAAACCCTCGTACTATGAATATTACCTACCTTTTGAGGTACTTTTTTCCAAGCTAAAGAACCTACCTTTAAATGCCGAAATCTCAAACCAAACAATCTGCTTTTGCCCACACTAATTATAGCAAACTGAAAACTAGATGGGCTCCTTTCTTTAATAAAGATGATTTAAACACACTTCGTAAATTGAGTAAAAAGGAAGACCTGATCTTTTTAAAACCAGATAAAAATAAAGGAACCGTTATTCTAAACAGGTCGAATTCATTCATAAGATGCAAATTATTTCATTGGATGACTCTAAATTTCTGGAAATTAGTGAAAAGGATTTTAAACTCATTTGTAGAAACGAGGACAGGATCAACCGTTATTTTCAAGGCCCTAAAGAACAAGACGAGCTCTTCGTTGCTGGCTCTTCTTTTGGTGTCATGTATGGGCTTCCGAAAAAACATAAGGAAAATATTCCTATGAGGCCAATCCTTTCGCCTTATACAACGCCTGGCTATAAAATTACCAAATATCTCATCCCTTTATTGGAAAGCTTTTTTTAATATTGAGCTTAGTCGTTCTAATTCCTTAGAATTTAAAAACTGTATTTTGTGTCAGGATTCAGATTTAATCATAGCTAGTTTTGACATAGAATCATTTTTTTACTAATATACCCGTGGAGGAAACAATTGAGTATATTTTAGATACTATTTTTACTGATGATGAGTGTTCACCATGGTTTTAACCGACCTGATTTTAAGAAGTTGCTAGAGTTGGTAGTGCGGGACACTGCCTTTGTTTTTAATGATGAGGTATACGTGCAAGTTGATGGTGTGGGCGTGGGTAACCCACTGAGTTGCACATTCGCTAACATTTTTAGGCACAAATTCGAGAGAACTGCTGGACAGTTGTCCCTCTTCTTTCAAACCCTTATTTTATCGCCGATATGTGGATGATGACACTTTTGTTCTTTTTAAGGACCATTTGCACTGTGACTCGTTCTTGCAACATGCCAGTTCTTTACATCCCAACATTAAATTTACGTATGAATTGGAATATTGGAATATATATATATATATATATTATATATATATATATATATATATGTGTGTGTGTGTGTGTGTGTGTGTGTTGTGTGTGTGTTTGTGTGTGTATTATATAGATGAGAAATCACATCTGTTTGTTCCAAGTGAATAACCCGTGAACCAATGAATATGAAATTTGGCACAGAGGTTAAGATAACATAGGGTTCGAACACAGTCTAATGATCAGATTTTCTTAAAAACGTATGTAACCCCTAAAAAGATATTACTTCTAACCCCCATTCAACCATTTATACCTATTTTATGTTAAAACATTTTATGTCTGTATCTGTCATCTTGCATCTGTGAAGAAATACAGATGCCCAGAGTTAATCCCCTTCCTTAGACTGTTGAGGAGACGGGACTACTTTGCAGCTCACATGAACCATTGACCTTTGTGAATTTTGGATGAATAACCAGTTAGCTTCTGACCTGCACTTTTGTTTCCCCTCACTCACAATATATTCAGAGTTGGTAGTAGGTCCACAATAATATAGCTGTGTGACAGTTGATGTTCTTTGATAAATGACAATAGCTTTCGAACCTTGTGCTAGGTTCATCCTCAGTCAAGTGGACATTGTGACTGAAAATTCGTCGAAGTAAACTTCTGAGCAGGACAAGTGCCAGAAGTGGGCAGTAAAATTCCAGAACAAGGAACGCCAATGAAGGAAGCACTCAACAGCCCAACCATGTAATTCCGTTGTTAATATTAGTAATCCTGTTTGCTATTCTGCTGGAACGTCTAGTGGGCTGCGATGATGATACTTGAAAAATCAGGTCATACTCATCTCATACTTAGTGAGGATCAAGAAAACTTCCCCCGAGGCCTAGCATTTCTTTCTATTTGAATTAGATGCTTAGCCATTGACCAGTTCTATACTTTTTTCACTTAACTTTTTTTCATCTGGTTTTTTGCCCAAGATTTCAGACTGGTTCTGACATACCCTAAAAAAAACATTTCACCTCTGGATGAAGAATAAAAACAATGTAAATAATTTCTTTAGGTATGAAAAGTATCTAGTGGTATCTGGAGAACTCTTGACAGCATCAGATACCATCGAATTTAAATTATAAGAACTGGCTGGGTTAATCAAGGCCACTGAATTCCGCTAAAGGAGTCTTGTTTGAGCACCTTTGGCGTTTTCTCTAATACTGGCTACATTTGCTTCTATGATCTTTGGAAGAGTGTATTGGTTGCATTAATGTGTTTGGTTTCTCTGCCTCTAGGAATCAAATGGAATATTTATTTATTACTGGTTTAGTTCAAGGGACACCATCCTGTTTACAAAGGGAAACTGCTTTATGTGAATGATATGATGGGTACAATAAAAAGGAATGAGAAATATTTTAATGGCTTTCTGTCTTCCATTATTCTCCACATTGTTCTTCCATGATATGGTTTATTATCTCATTTTGGACTGCATTGCCAAGTTCAATGCCTGCACTGCTCCCAACTGCATTTAAGTGACTTATTCTAAATATGGCAAATCTTTTCACAGGATAAAGCTTGTCGAAGGTTCCATTTCCTTGGGAAAGTATCTTTGCCTAGAGAAGCCAATTCCTTTCAGCTCAAGACTGAATGATCACCACCTGAATATTATACAGCTTGAGATCATCTTTTCCTCTCAGCCATTACCATTTATTTCTCTCGTATGTGTAAGGTTTACATTAAAAATAAGAATGTATGTAAACATTCTGTAGAGTAATGCATGTAAACATGAATCAGGCCATAGGCCAAGGAGGCCATGCAGGAAAGATTGTCCCAAATCCAAATGTGTGAACACCTTATATCAGCAGTATCTCTGTAGGACATAAACACATCAACAATGCCTTCTCTGGGAACCATTTTGACTCCCACGAAACAAGGCATACGTGACTAACCTCATTAAGTATGTTAGTTCATATGTGTGTATAATATGTTTGTATAATGAGCAGGTTTGCTTGCCTATGTTTTGTAAACGAATTGTATCTCAGACTTTCTCTACCACTCTTAGTTTAAACATCTATTCAGAACCCTTCTTTGCATCTGTCTCACGATGTAAGCTAGAAGAATATATCCTATTTTTGTACTGTGTGTTTCCACGACTCAACCTCTACACAAGAAAGAAGTAAGAGTTGAAATATAAGAGAATATCTTCACAGTCAACGGAGACATGACTAAGAATGGATGGAGTGATACCAACCGACGTTTGCGATGCAAACCAAAAGTACAACTTTGTGGCTCGTTTGTAAATACTACGGAGTCACTTACATATGCACCAACTTTTGTCTTCCGAGAGGTCGACCTCCAGCTTTTCAACATTGCTATATTTTTCTAGTATTCTATGTTATTTTCATTTATATCTAACAAGTAAGCTGATACTTTTCTAGTCGTTGGCTTCCTTGTCAGCCACTCTGACACACTTCCCAGAAAAAATTCAAAACTAAAGCAGAAAGACTATTATCTTCCTGTGGTACACCGGCCACCTTCTTTTCGTTTTTTATCCGCTTAGACTCGGTATTGATAATATTGTGATAACATACAACACTAACTTGGTCAGTTTAGCTTGTGCATATTCAAAAGAAACTGCGAATTTAACAAACTTCTTACCTGGACTGCTTCAACGTTAATTTTATATATATATATATATATATATATATATATATATATATATATATATATACATATATATATTCATATCATATATACTGTGTGCATATACACGTTTTTGGTCCATTATGATTGCATAATAGGTAGCAATATTGTTAATAATTCAAATATAATAGTATCTTTAGTAGTAGGTGGAACAATGTAATTAATCTATCGATTCCTACGGCGCCTTCCTCCTCCGCAGATGTGTGGCGCCCCTTGCACTTGCTTCCCTTCCCTAATTATAGGGCTGGCCCTATTTCTACTCGCAAAAAAAAAAAAAATAACTCCCAGCATGCTCGATAAGGGTGAAGGCAGTGAATGGAGAGAAGGAAGAGAGAGAGAGAGAGAGAGAGAGAGAGAGAGAGAGAGAGAGGGGGGGAAACAAGACTAATTCTTTGCAGGTGGGTGAAGTCTGTAAAATCTCCCAAAAGAAGCTAAAAGCGCCAAGGCTGGGCAGTCACTCCAAAGATCCCCGGATGTCGTGAGCTACATAGGTGTCTATTTAGCTTTCTCTTTGAAATCCCGGACTTTTGGTAATTCTGAAAAATCAAATCATGAGTAGTTGGATTTTACTGAGGATATAATAGTCTGTTTCAGTTATCAAAAATAAAAACATAAAGTATTAGTCAAATTGCTCTTATTTGAACTGGTAGCCTAAGAAGTCCACCCTTTTACCAAATTTTAACTGAAAATTTCTTTCATTACATTATCAGTCGCTTTATTCTTTGTGCATACTCAAAGATTTATCCAGTTGATAAATTATTACGAACGTTTAAATCATACCTAACTAAAATGCTTACTTGAGCTGCTCTCTCTCTCTCTTTGACCGTCTCTTCCTAGATTTCATCATGGCCGTCCTGCCCTTCCTGTCTGTCTCGTGATCGATCACAGTTGCACAAATGAGCGTCTGACAGAACCCTCGCAGTATTTTATGATTTCTAATCACCAGGCATTCGGATCGGACGGACGCCGTCAACGGCGATGTCAGGGGTGTTGTCGCTGTTCTCTTCACGATCTGTTTTGGTTGTTGCTCTTCGAGGCTAAATCAGTTCAACTGGCTCTCCAGTCCTTCTTGAATTACACGTTTATCAGATTCATTGAAAAATTCTTGCGACAACTTTGAAGTTCAGAGCACTGTGAATAATATACTTTGCTTCTTAGGGTACCAAAAAATCCATATAAAACACAAACTAAAGCAAATAAGTATAAACTAAATTAGCTGAAACATCATGATTGATACTCAAAAAAAAAAAAAAATGCACAGTTCACAGAAAAAGTGAATTACTTTAATTTTAAGAAGTAAATACCAGAAAATACAGCTTTAAACCTAATTCCGAGACTTCTTAGGCTCCCAGTTCAAATAAGAGCAATTTGACTAACACGCACAATAACTGAAACCAAGAAAACTGAAAAAAAAAAGAATTCTATAGAAAATTTAACAGTTATGGATGGGGCAACGGTTGCGTGTGTTCCAGATGATTGTCACGACAGCCCTATTCACAGAACCGGTGAACAACACCTATTATGTACAGTAGTCGCCACGTCCGAGAAATAGTCCATTCTCCTCTCTCTCTCTCTCTTAGTCCACATAAGAACACACCTACGCGTCTAATGTAGATACGTTTAAGCAGTTTATTCACCAGTCTGACAAGGTAAAAGCAGTAGTTAAATGCATGCAATGAGTTCTGCAAGAAAAGAGGTGATACATACATACATACATACATACACACACATACATAAAACCACATCGTTTTCATTGGCTACGACGTTGGGGATGGGTTTGTTCCAGCTCTAATAAAGCATCTGAATTCGACAGGTATAGGTATAGGTAAGCGGCAATAACCGTGGTCAGGTCGGTAACGTGACCTCGTTCTGAAAATCTGGATGCCGGTTCGAATCCTCCTACGGACGTCAGAATGTCTCCATATTCTTGCATTTCGATCTGAGGCTTTGTAGTGACAAGCATCCAAAAAGTGTGAAGAATTCTGGAAGTTAAGCGCACATTGCAAATACTAGCAAACATATGTATACAGAAATTATGTATGAAAATTCGTAAAGTAACTAAGTCTACGGGCGTAACCAGCTTCGTTTCACGGGCAGAACCAGCTCCATTTCAAGGAATCCCTTCTCACCGCCACCCCCTTCGAAGGGAGGGGGTAGGTAGGATGAAACCCCATTAAACCATCTTAGGGGTCCCCACTATAACCGTGCCGAGTTTCATGTCCATCGGACCAGCCGTTTGGCCATGATTGAATGACAGACGGACGGACAGACATTATGCCCATCGTAGTAAGATTATAACCACACCTGATCTGGTAAAAAGTGATCAGTAGATTATATATACAATTTATTTGAAGTCAAGATCAAAGTTCCTGGAACTCATATTAAAATTTCTAGTTTATCATCTTGGGGAGAATTTAATCACATCTTACGGTAAAATGTTATCATAAGCAAATGTGTGGAATTTTACAGCGCCATAGAAACATGCTCAGATTTTATATTCAGTTTCCACTGTCATATATCTGCACTTCAGATTGCATGGATGACATACAGATTTATATGTGTTATCTCTGGCTATTTACTATTTGCGTCAACAAGTATCAAATATGAACACTCCAAAAATACCCATTCCCCTTCTAACCATCCCGAAGGAAAACAACACGTCCTATCAATATATATATATATATATATATATATATATATATATATATATATATGTGTGTGTGTGTGTGTGTGTGTGTGTGTGTATAATATATATATATACCTACACAAACACACACACACACACACACACACACACATATATATATATATATATATATATATATATATATATATATATATTGATCACTTTTTACCAGTGTTTTGGGGTATTTTTGGGTTGCTCATGTTTGATACTTTTAGACGCAAATAGTATATAGCCAGAGACAATACAATTACAGCTGAAATGTAGATATATGACAGTGGAAACAGTGAACATAAAATCTGAGCATGTTTCTTCGGTGCAGCAAAATTCGGTGAGTTTGCTGATAGCAAACTTTTTGCCGTAAAATGTGATGATATTCTCCCTAAGATGATAACCTGGAAATTTTAACTTTTGACTTCAAAGAATATATCATATACGTCGATGGGCAGCTCACAAATTCATAAAAGAAACAAAATGAAAGGGAAAGAATTGGGAAGATTCACTCGTGTAGTACATCATCGAATGACTTCCTGAGAGACGGAGAGATATTCGTATAAAATCATGAAGATTGGTGCACCTGTGAGGCAAATGTCTAAGTGATGGAGTCATTCTCAAAAAAGTTCCCCGTAGGAGGCTATTGCCGTCAGTGCACCTCACTGGGTGCACTGCAAGCATTACTAATGGTTCTTTGCAGCCACCCTTCGCCCCTAGTGGTAACCCCTTTCATTGCTTTTACTGTACCTCCGTTCATATTCTCTCTCCTCCATCTTGCTATCCATCCTCTCGTAACAATCATTTCATGATGCAACTGCTTTGAGGTGACACCTTTCAAACCTACCTCTTCTCAATTTCCTTTTCAGTGCTGAATGACCTCATAGGTCCCAGTGCTTGGCCTTTGGCCTAAACTCTATATATACTCCACTCAAAGGAAGCCAAGTCTGTTATCCCATTTCAGCTCTGAGAAGTTATCCTATATGAAATACATGAAAGACTTTAAGGCATCTTCAGATGGCAATAGTGATCACAATCTTCCATCTTTGGACATAAGATCAGTAAAGAGACAGGAAATTATACGTTACATTGCTTTCCCAGTCCAACAGTCTAGTTTCCCCACAGATAATTTTTCTATAAAGAAAATGAAATGGTTAAAAAAAAACTGCCCATTGTTTTTATCATATTATGCGCGGAGTTCCCATTCAACCTGCACCACCGATAATCCTTTTCTATTACATTTGATATATATAATGGATTTAATTATTGAAAGCAATGCCCCAACTGTTAAGTATTTTACAGCCTTCAAAGGTAGGAATAAAAGATAACTAATAATTGAAATAAATTAAGAAGAAGATCATCATAAAAAAAAAAGGACATCATCAACATGAAAGGATAATTCAAAACAGCTTGTTATTATTTGCATCTGCTTCCAGTTAGATGGTAGGATAGAACGAATAACAATTAAGCTTTGGCTGCAGATATCAATGTTTATTATGACTCGTTTACTTCACGAAAACGTCTAATTGTATTTCTTTACCCGTTGTATCAATCAACTTTACTGTTACTGAGATGACGTGTCTGTCGAACCATTCGATGTTTGACGTACATGAATTGGATAATGTCATATAACAATGTTGATTTTGGAAAGGATCATTCTTGACTTTTATCTCAGAGAGAAACAATACACCTACGTAAAGTTGTCATAGTCTGGAGAGCCCAAAATAAATATGTCCTTCAACCAGAAAGGCTGACCCTGGAATAAAAAGGTGGTTATTTCATTCAAATGCTCTGTTCGTTAGGCATCCATGAAAGTTCCTGAACAATGATCTGACACTTTCATGTTTTCCCTTATATATAGGGTGGGTGCATATGTTCCTTTTTTGAGTTCATAAACACCACACCATAAATAGTTTTCCACCCGTTTTAAAGCACCAGGAGGCAGATGATGTGCGTGAGAAATATGATTTAAATGTTACGGTTGAGTTTCTTAGTTCCTTGAAATAATGCGTTGCCATCTGTACAGTAGTCTGTCATATTAAACGAAACAGACTTTTTTGTGCAACGTCATGATCGTTATCAAAACTTTTGGCAAAAATGCCAAAGCATCTGTTTCTGGCTTTCAACACTCACTCACATACCACACCGCAGTTTACCATTACCAGTGCCTATCAAGTTTGCCGTCTCTCTGTTTAGTTAGCCTCCACTTGCAACCTCAGATTCATTTATCACCATTAAACTTCTGCTATTATAGTTACGGCGTTGTTGCCAGAAAATTCTAACGTGGTGATTTTAATCCCTTCTGTATTACTCCCCAGGCGAACTGACTTGGGTATGGAGAAGGATTTGGTTATACGTCCATTAATGTTAAAGGAACTGAAAGCTGGACAATCTTCAGAAAGTCCACACTTTTTCATATTGTCAAGAGAGGCCCTACAGAAACCTTTTCACATTTTTTGGGCCGGTCAAGATTGACCATAAATGCAGTGAGATACTCCTCATCCGCAAAGAAAATATCTCCACAGAATATGTTTTTACCGAGTGACTGACTGACTACGGTCCGCACTAAAATGCTCTCTAAATCTGAACAATGGAAATAGTTTTTCGCCGTCGCACTTACAATGTTCACAGAGATTTTATAAGCCATATCCAACATATTATTTGTCTCCGGTTAACGACGTCACGCATTATGTCCTGGTAGTGATGTCGTGATTTCTTTATTCGCGTCCTTCCAAGCTTGAAATCTAGTACGTGAATGAGCGACTACTTTTTTGCGTTCCTTTGCTGTGGAGTGACAGATTTTTCGTAAATTCAGTGGCTAAATCATCGAAGCCAGAACATTTTGAATTATTCATCCCACATATAGCTTCCAAAGCGTGTCCCAGTTACGTCAGCAGATTACTTTAAAAAAAAGCCATTTGGCTTCATTTGACTTTCTGTATGGATGGTCTAGCGTTCTTTTCTTCCTTGATACACATGTATTTTAAAAAAAGGCATTTGGCTTCATTTGAATAACTTTTGCATCTGATACTCGTATCAGGTCTTCTGTTTTGACTTTCTGTATGGATGGTCTAGCGTTCTTTTCTTCCTTGATACACATGTATTTTTCCACTATTTATTCTCTCTCTCTCTCTCTCTCTCTCTCTCCTCTCTCCAATTCTTGTCCTTAATTCCTTCGCAGGCATCATCTTCCATTTCTTGATTCTAGTTTTATGTACATTCATTTTGACAAAGTTATGATAACGAAAAAAGTGACTAAGACAATTGTTAAATTGTTTTTTATTTCACTGAAAAATAAACATTCATATTCTATTTTGATGTGACTCTACCAGTCTGCAATGAAATGGAACAGTGCATCTTTCAGTTTATTTTTTTTAACTTTCCTAAAACTCGATAAACATTTATTTCGTTATATCATGACGCAGAACACTCGTTTTAAAGCTTAAACACTTTTACCAAAACTGAAGCTATTTTAACAGTCGTGG
Source organism: Macrobrachium nipponense (assembly GCF_015104395.2). Classification (NCBI taxonomy): domain Eukaryota; kingdom Metazoa; phylum Arthropoda; class Malacostraca; order Decapoda; family Palaemonidae; genus Macrobrachium; species Macrobrachium nipponense. Next base: position 11,331,075 of record NC_061106.1, on the reverse strand, counting down.
CTTATACGTCCTCTATTATAAAGATGGTCTGTCTTAGAACTATACGCTCTTAATTCATTCACAGAGATATTTGGCATTATGCCAAGCACTGGGGCAACTAAGGCCATTCAGCGCTGAAACGGAAATTGACAGTGAAAGTTTTGAAAGGTGTAACAGGAGGAAAACCTCGCAGTTGCATTATGAATAAATTGTTAAGAGAGGGTGGACAGTCAGATTGAAGAAAGTGAATATGAACGGAGGTACAGTAAAATGAATGAAAGTAGTTGCAGTTAGGGGCCTACATTGCACCCAATGATATGTACTGACGGCACTACCCCCCTACGGGATATACATTCTTAATATTTCTAAATTTTAACCAACTTTTTTTTAAACCCAACACCCTTTCATTTTTATGCACTCCCTATTTCTACAGAGCTTCAAACACAGGCTGACGTATCAAGGAGGTCATTATCGCTGGTTATACAGTTCCAGTTAGCCCCCTAATTAGGTGTTTAAACAATTCGTATTCAATTAGTATAATGCATCATTGAAAAAAAAATCCGTCTTTCCCTTCTTCTTAATTGTACCTGGAGATGCAGAGACATTCACTAATTGAAGTGCTCTTTCTAAGTAATTACATTTATAATGAACATAAAAATTACGTCAATAGAAATTTTATATTTTTTTATTATTTGTCCATTAAAATAAAGAGAATGTTGACACTGGGAAAAAATTGTTTGTTTAATTCAATTTAGAGGACATTCGGTGTAAAAGTATCAGTCGATGAAAATGAAGTACGTGGATGCCCTAGCAAACAAATGTATTTGCACAACCTGTAAAATTCGTGCATTTATCGAATTCAAAGATGTGCATACTTGCGGGCGACCTGGACAACTGTCCGTCTTGCCTACGCTTAAATCTATCGGTTACATTATTTTAACAATATTGGCATACCTGAATCTTAGACACTTTACCAGTATCCTAGAACTGATAGTTCAGGGACACTAGCTATATTTTGGTGTTATTCCCTCTCCGTACTCTCTGCCTAGCTCAGCTGACAGACCACTTCAAAACATTTTGCAGTAACCTGCAATGTCAGAAATTTGTGCTTCTATGGATCGTAACTTCTGTTCTAGAAGTCTTTAGGAAAACTGAGCTAGTCAAATTAACCCTTCTGAAGCATAGGTTTTTCTTCCAAAGACTTGCCACCAACTACGGTAATGAGGACCTCTCTTGAGCCAAGCACTTGGGCACTTCCACCTATTCCGCTTTTAACCCTATCTGTGGCACGTTGACTTTGCGTAGTCACAACCTTAGAGATTTTTAAAAGTGATTTAGATCAATTTTCATGATCATTTCCATACAATGAAAATAGGGAGTTAGAGCAATCGGGCAGCAATATAAGGAAATCCAGAGAGTAAATAGGACAGAGCAGAACTATCTAAATGAGAAATTGGGGGAGAACCCACACATTTACGCTGAGAAGTAATAGTTAGAGAATTTGGACAGCAAGATGGAAGAAAGGCAGAGGAAATGCATGTCAAGTAAAAGGCTAAAAAATTGGATACAGCTGCTGGGGCCGAAGTATTGCATCAAAACCCACAGCAAGACCAACTCCTTTAAGTTTTGAGACTTTTTTTTCCTAGCGATCAGGAAGAAAGTCGATGCACACTGGTAAATCTCATGCAGAAAGTCTGGTGGGCAGTAAGCTGAAAAAGTGAAAATATCAGAAATTACCACTTCGGCTCTCGTACGAACCTACAATAGTATGGCAAGGAAACTGCTAATTATTGTAGACTCATGGAGTGCGAAGACTGTTCGGTCCTGTTGAATGTAGTACGATACTTGCTGCTAGAGCGTCCTTGTACTATAGTAGATTCACATCAACCTTGCATTTGATGTCTAGGCCCTTACCTTACTACGCTCCTGATTGGCTGTTGATAAGCCAATCTGTTGATAAGCCAATCACAGGCTGGAAGCTCTCAGTCTCTCTCGAGAGAGTTCACATGGGCAGGATGTGTGTTCCTCCACTCCTGAGGGATACGTCTTTCAAACGTATACCTCAGGAGAGGTGGAACACACATCCTACCCATGTGAACTCTTGAGTGCCACTGAGTTTCCAGCCCTGTAACTGGATTATCAACAGCCAATCAGGAGCGTCGTAAGGGACGGGCGTAGACATCAAATGCACGGTTGATGTGAATCTACTATGGTACCTGAGACCACATTATTTTCTCTCTGATTGTTGGGATGGCAAGTGCAACGGCTATTACCGCCTCTTCGGAGAATAAATCAACTTTAAAAATAATGCTATTTTTAAACTCATAAAACTTTCTGGACTCTTCAAAATAGTACTTTATCTTTAGGGCAAACTTCAGTAACTGTATACTGCCTTAAGAGAATGAATGAATTTGTTTTATATCATGAATTTGATATGTGTTGCCATTTTGCAGCTTGGATAAAGCGTTACTGTATGAGTTGGCGTGTGCTTGTATACGTGTGTAACTGAAAAAATGAAAATAAAAATGAGTTTTCATTCCTCTACATATTTCCGGTGTCAATGACAGGTATACTTTTCAGTTAAATCGTCGCCAGGGCTGAATATTAAAAAAAAAAACTATTTCTTCACATAATGTTAATGTCCTGTCACCGTCATTTTCAAAATGATATTGAAAGCGACCACAGACGGCTAGTTCGACGTAAGAACGTTCATAATTTCAGGTCCCGAAGTTGTCGAGACGTAGCGGAATACTGCGCTTTATTTATCCATACTCTTGCAAAAAAGGGGAGCGAATTGCAGACGATGCAGCAAAGAATTTCGTGAAAACTTCTCGGTGTCATCTGAATTGTGTAATTGCCTGGTTCGTGGGAGAGACCAAGCTTTAACCCTACTGGCGCGGTATTTCTTAGTATGGAAAAAGAGAGAGAGGGAATTCTTACATTTTTTTACGTTGGTTTCAATATTTTTCTCATTCTCTCTTCACTGGGATGCTTGTAGAATTAAAGAAAATCGGTCAGTGTATGTTAGTACAAGGAAATATATATATATATAATATATATATATATATCTATATATATTATATATATATATATATATATTATATATATATATATGTATATATATATATATCTAGATGGGTGACCTTAATTTCTTTTTCTCTTCCTTGAAATCGAAATTAACTCTAGAAAATACCTCTCTCTCTCTCTCTCTCTCTCTCTCTCTCTCTCTCTCTCTCTCTGTATATTATATATATATAGATATATATATATAATATATATGATCTATATATAATATATAATTATTATTAATATATACATTTAATATATATATCTATATATATATATATATAGGATATATATATATATATATAGATATATATTATATATATATATATATATATATATATAGGAGAAGAGAGAGAGAGGAGAGAGAGAGAGAGAGAGAGAGAGAGAGAGAGAGAGAGAGAGAGAGAGAGAGAAGCACTTTTCGCAGAATACCATAAACATTAATGCACTTGCTAGCCATGGTATTTTTGAAGGACTGCAGAGCGGAAGAGACGGAGCAGAGCGCGGAAAAGCGACATGAAACTGCAGAGTACGAGGAACGAGCAAATGATAATGGCGGCGAGCACGCAGTGAAGGAATTGCATCTGTTCCTTAATGATTGCGAGCAGCTGTAAGGACTGGCAGACATTCTTCTGGGAACCGAGTCGGAGTGTGGGCGTCTCTGTACGAGACATTTAAAGGGCGATCTTTTGCGTTGAAGGAGGGATCTATCTATCTATCGTCGGTGAGTGCATACAAGAAATGTAAAAAGTAGGAAATATTCGTCATTCATTTGTTTTTTGCTTGCTTCAGTACCGAAGTCTGCAAGCTACCGAATGCTGCTTGGTAGTATGTGGTCACTGAGCAGTGGCGCTAACAAATGATTGCATGTACTGTCTAACAGGAGATCGACAACACTGAATAACTTCGAGTGTGTCGATTTACCTAAGGCGGTAATGTTGCTCATGAAGGCATACATAATCATGAGATAAGAGCGACTTTTCTTAAAAGACAAGTTCCTAAAAAACGATTTCACCTAGAGTTCACGGTCTATCTTTTCGTTGGTGAAATTTTGTCACATGATTAACATGTTATTCTTTACGATTACAGATTCAGATCCGTGTTCAAGCTAGTTCTTAAAGCCCATGAATGTCATTGTTATCATGAAGATTTGTTCACCATTTAAGATCTACTAACATATTTTGGCACAACTGGTGTCTAACAATGTAATGCGAAAACTATCAAAAGCAAGTTCTCGCAGCATACAACGGGGAAGAAGACGTAGGTCTGTGTACATGGTGCTGGTGTGAGCGCGCTCTCTAGAAAGAAGTGTGTGAGCAATGAGCATTACTACCACTGGCGATCTGCGTTGGAGATTTCTAGCTCTTACCAGAATGCGGTGGGTGCTAAAAAAAAATGGCCTCTTTCGCGTTGGTTTCAATAGTAGTGCTGCTAAAGAAACCTTAAAACACAAAACATTTATTACTTCTTATGGAAATAAAAGGAGGAACTTTTTACATTAATTACAGAAACATAAAAAAATATAATAGTCTTATAAGAGAAACATTACTCATATACTAATAAAAAATAATACTCATTATCGAATATGACACACGGGAAATTGTAATACGAGAGTTCACTGAATGTTGAAATGGTATGATAAAAAGTCAAGAATGGATCCTTTATAATCTGAAAAAATTAGAAATTAGAAATTAAAAAATATAATGTAATGGCCATCTAAGTGAAAAAGGACTCATTAGATAACTTCGGTAGGGAGAGGCCTTCCAACATCAAATATGACACACAAAAGCATAATGGAAAGTCCTCTAAATGAAACGATACTTATATAACAATTAAAAGAAAAAACTCTAATATCAAATATTGCTCATGTTACAGCATCAAATATGACTCATGCAAAATAATACAATGTAATAGTCCAGTAAATGAAAAAGTGAATCATTATTACTAACGAATGTCAAATACGACACGTAAAACATTTAAGGGACCTGTACTGTAAATCAAAGAAATTTTTCGTAACGATTAAAACAAGACCCCTTCAGTTGTTATAATTAAAAATACAAAATCAATCGACTATTTTTGTTATTGCAGAAGTTGACAGGAAAGAAAGCCTATTGCCTATAATTATTTAGTGCCATGGAAAGAAGAAAAAGAATGGAGGCTTTACGTCAAGGATATTGATGATATGATTTCGTGGAAGATAGAGACAGAGACAACAATTCAATGCTTTGCAGTAAAAAGTAAAATAATACTAATAAATAATAATAATAATAATAATAATAATAATAATAATAATAATAATAATAATGAATAATTAATAATAATAATAATAATAATAATAATAATAATAATAATAATAATAATAATAATAATAATAATAATAATAAAAATAAAAGGACCAGTTACCGGAAAAAGTGCAGTTAATCTGCGGATGCCACATCCAGGAAAGTGAAAGTAAGACAGTCGTGGATTGACAAGTGTCACGAGGCCGAAAGATAGAAAGTTCCGCAAAGTTGTCTTAAAGTGAAATTATCAGTTAAATCATTTTGCTTTATCCATTATTGCCATTAAATGAAATAAAAGAAAAAGACGCACATATAAGAGTATATTTTTCAAATAATGATGGAGGTAATGAAAACCTTGAGCAACTGAAATGAAGACCAGAAATTTAGGAATCAATACTAAACACTTAATATATTCTGTTACAAGCTCATTTACTAATTGGAATACCGGGATTTCTCAAGGATAATTTCGAAGTACATTAGACATCCAAAAAATATTGATCAAGACGCGAGGTACCAGTACTTTTTCATCAATTGTAATGAAAAATGAAATGGAAGGGTTAGACAATGATATGGATAGAAATCTATTCATGTTAATATGGGAAGAGAGAGATAATAAGAACTGCGTTTGAATAACAGATGGCTAAGAAGAAGAAGAAGAAGAAGAAGAAGAAGAAGAAGAAGAAGAAGAAGAAGAAGGAGACAGAAAGAAATAAGGAGGGTTGATTTACTGACTGAAGTATGTGCTAAAACTGTATTTTTTAACTAATGTGTTGCAAATATCATGGATGTATGTACCTGTGCTACTCATAGTGCCAGCTGGATCATCTTGGTTCTACAGCACTAATTTTATGTCAGTGTTTACCAATTATTCATTCCTCAAAAATGGGATTCACAAGAGCATCTGCCAAAGCTTCCTGCTGCGGTCTTGCGCGCACTTTCCAGTCTTTTTTCCAGTTTCCCTGAGGCTTTCAAAAGTGAGCAGAACATTGAAATTAAACAGCATGATTTACTTTGCGGAATATCAGTACTTTTCAATTACTTGTATTTTCTAAATGTCCACTTTTAAACTTAAAACCCACTGACAGTCCAGGTGGGCTACTTTTACTGTACCACTTCCACAGTGATGACCAGTTTACTTCTTTGGATGCTTGTGGGAAACTTTTTTTTAGATGGCTCTAATGAGATCTAAATTTTGCTTTGCGTCCAACTTCAGCTGCATAGGGCCTAAGCACTTGTTCTTGTGTGATGACAAGGTTTATCTTTCCCCTGGGCAACCATATTTTGGTGAACAATATAGATCGTGCTTTTTTACTGTCCATATCTCTAACGGCTTCCCTTTCCTGTCACCCTGTAAGTGCCACAAAATCCTGCCTTTACTCCGTGAGGAACTTTGTGGGTTAATGTTCCACACGACGATGTACAAGAAGTACCCCATAACCAGGAAAAGGTGGAAGGGTATCTTAATAGCAAAACCGCCGTGGCTGAATTGGATCATCTTTGGAAAATTGTTTAAACATTTATTTCGGTGAAGATTATAATTCTTAATCATCCTTGTCAATGACAAAGCTTTCTGTGTTCACACTTTTCCAGTGGAATAGAAAATATCTGGAAATTATCCGGGAAAATGTTAAGAATCCCCAAAGTTTTCCACAGACAATACGCTTGCAGGAACTCACTGAAGAAGCTGTCTTACAATATGAACTTACAGAAATATTAATTTCTGGTGATGCAGTTTTTCATGATTTTCTATTTTTGATCAACAACGCAAGTACGAGGAATGATCGTAGCTCATCCATAATTGTGGACTCCTGCTTTCTTTCTATGGGTGTGGAGAGTGATCAAAATCCTGTATTACAAAGGTCATCTCTTGCATGGTAAAAAAAAATATAAAAAAAGGAGGGGTGGGGGAGAGAGACCACAGTGAATAAATGGATATTCTTGTCTAGAAGGAAGACTTGTGTGAAAGCACAAATGTAGCATCAAGTGCATCATCTTTGGCAGTATATCATCCCAGATGGTTCCGGCTCTGAAAGGGCTGAGTTAGGAAGAATAATCAGCAGCAGTCACAAAGCACTACTCTTTATCTACCATCACTTGATGGTTCGGAGGGAGTAGCGCTATATACTGAAGTGCCCTTGGGGTCGAAAGATGTGTACTTTTTGGCTCTGTACTTTTGTATAATCTTGCATTAAAGACATGCCACTTGCAACGCCTCAGTCATAACTATTCTTGTTTGAGGTGTCTTTGTATGGTGTTTTTACGTTGCATGGAACCAACGGCTTTACGTGACTTCCGAACCACGTCGAGAGTGAACTTCTATCACCAGAAATACACATCTCGCGGCCACCGAGGTGACAGACCAAGACCATACCGATCACGCCACCGAGGCGCTATTGTTTGAGGTGTCATCAAAAGCATTAATTGCGTTCTTGCGCAAGAACATATTGCATCTATAACTTTGAGTCACTGGGCAGAAATATGAGTATCATTCATGAGAGGAAATGAATGCATAATCCCATCATATAAAACTTATTACCATAAAATGATGTATAATGCGAATCCCATCATATAAAAGTGACTCATTTGGAATGATTCAGTGAACATTACTTTGACTATTATACTAAATAATTTACCAGATCTTTATCGTCATCATAGGGCAGGTTGCACTCGCTGAAATTCAGTCTGTACAGGTCCATCCTCATCCTGAGTATTACTTTGAAAAGAGCTGGAACACTATCCTAAATATAAGAGCAAATATAAGGCTGAATTACTGCAAAAACAGACAAGAACATGATGACGAAAAATGCATATTTTTGGAAGGAGTGGAGGTCCTATTAGCCATTATGTCTGGTATACATTATCACATTAGCCCATTAGGCTGTCATGATAGTCCCTGGTGATAAATGTGTTTTGTAGCTGTATAGCACTGGCCAGAGAGATCTTCACCACTTGAAAAGAATATTTCCAGTCAAAACTGCATCTTGCTTCTTTGTCCATTTAGCCGTCATAAATGTGCACAAAAAGTTAAAAACAAGTTGATCGCTAATGTCATGGGAGACAGCAATTGAAGAAGAAGAAGTTGCAGGATCTCATACTAAATTACTGGGCATAATGCAACCAGTGATTATGATGGCATCTGTGGTTGTGGAGATAACGAGTTGCAATCAGCAGACATCACGTTTCCTTTGAAGTGGCTGGTGATTTATAGTTGGCTGTCAGCTTCGGTGTTGAATGAACTGTTCCTCAGCAATTTGGCTTAATTATTGTTTACGCGACTTTATGTCATTTGTTGCTTCTTACGTACTTTTGGTGGCAGAGAAAAGGTTAAATAATGATATGGTGATGGCAATAGAGAACAGATACAAAAATGAATTTAGCAAAGGAGTGAATCCATACGTAGCTTTTTTCAATCATCCTAATTAGGCCTTCCCTGAATGCTGACAAGATTTTCCGAAAATCTATTTGCCTCAAGACACAACTTAATGGACTAGTGTCCACTACAATGCGGTTGTGGTCGTGAAATTTTGGACGTTGTCAACTTTTGCCTCCAAAGAAATGTTTCATAATGAATAACTGATGTTGTGGCAAAAAAAAAATACTGCTCTCGTAGGAAATGGATTAGATTCAGAGATATATCTATATTAGGGAATGGGCGAGAGTCAGATGTCATGTTGTTTTTTGATGTCTGCATTAAAAAAAACACACACTTCGGACTGGGGACATTCCTCTTTCAATCTGGAAAGAGAATAGGTTTTAATTAGGCTAATCAGGGTCATGGCAAGTACTGAACTAAACTGCAGCCGCTGCGGAAGAATTCTGTCACATTCTTGATGAAAGCATTTCCGTTATGGGGCTGCAAACGAAGTGGGAATTTTCATGAAGGAAAAAGAGATTGTTTGAAGGGCTTTTGCAAGAGAGGAGAGGGTCTAAGGAAATACTGAAGGATGAATAAGGTTGTCAAGAAGTGGAGTGAGACGAAGGCATAATATAAAAAAGACAGAGGTTGAGCAAGGACTACGGTGAGAATGAGTTGCTCTACAAGGAAATTAATGCAGAGAGAAAGGTTAAAGAAGGAATGAATCTCAGAATAAAAGTAGCCGATGAAGAGATGCTGTCTCAAGTGATTGAATACCTGAGCCATTGGAGTTACTATTCCAAGGATTTCTAGATCGCCGAAGGCAAATAATAAAAGCAGAGCTGAATGATGGATGAGTGGAAGGGTTTAGTATGTGACTGAGAATGCTATGTTATTTATCCATATCATTTTCATATATAGATAGTATATTTTTTGCAGTGGTTATTTCAAAGGGTTTATGCCACCTGTTTGCCCCAAGCAATGCTGATGTTTGGCATTGTTCAGCGGTCGTCAGTTTTTCAAAGGTAAAATGCAAGGTCGCAGTTTGTATATAATTTGCCTAATATTGTGATGTGGTAAATCCCCGTCGTACAGTGGCTATTTTTGCGATCTGAAGTTGGTATAAAACGCCAGTGTGAGATTTTCTTCATTTCTCCTGTAACAGGATGTGAAAATTATACGATGACAAAGTGAAAGAATGAGCAAGAAATTTGCTGGAATATGCGTTGATCACTCTACTATTTTTTAAAAATCGAATATCGTTATATTAATATTAAATTAAATATCGTTATATAAATATATTATCATCATTTCACTTAGTAACAAGTGGAAGACTAGGGGGAAGAGTATAAGCAATAAGAAGTATGCAGTAATATGCAGAATCGAGCTTGCCAAGGTAATTTTTATTTTATCCAGGGTTAAATTAGCCATAATCGTGCATCTTGCAATGCTATATAGGAGGGGCCACCACCCGGCCGTAGCTGAAAGCTTCATGGGCCGCGGCTCATACTGAATCATACCGAGACCACCGAAAGATAGATCTATTTTCGTTGGCCTTGATTATATGCTATATAGAAAACTCGGTTGCGGCGAAGAAATTCAGCGCATTTTTTTACTTGGTTTGATAAGCAAATACCCTCCGCGACTTCCGTTTGAAGGATGATAGGTTTTCTGAAGCAATGGAGAAACGTTATTGTCAGGCTGCCTTAACTGTTAACGCGTGCACCACTTGGCCCTAAGTATACTCAAATTGATGTTTGTGCAGTTTCCAAATATATAAAATCCTCCTATTCCCGTTTAACGAGCAAAGTCAGATAAATAAACTACCCGTAAGGCTTCCAAAATATTCACTGCCAATCCTGTGGTGTCGACATGTTTGGTACTTTTCGATTTTTTCTTTAAAGAATAATTGAGTATTAATTATCAAGACCTCAAAAGTTAAGCTATTTCCATGAAAACAAGTTTTCTAATTTTCTGTGACGGGACAAGTTAACATCGAACATGAAAGCTCAATAGTGTTACTCTGGTTCCCTCACAGAGTTAGAGACTTCTAATGCGTACACAAACAGGGTGACTGATGAACATAAGTCTGTCAAGACATGGTGGTAGAGTCGTTGGTACCGAGTACCCTAGACTATAGTAGATTCACATCAACCGTGCATTTGATGTCTAGGCCAGTCCCTTACGACGCTCCTGACTGACTGTTGATAAGCCAATCACAGGGCTGGAAACTCTCAGTCTCTCGAGAGAGTTCACATAAGTAGGATGTATGTTACACCTCTCCTAAGGGATACTTTTGAAAAACGTATCCCTTAGGAGAGGTGGAACATAGATCCTGCGTATGTGAACTCTCTCGAGAGACTGAGAGTTTCCAGCCCTGTGATTGACTATCAACAGCCAATCAGGAGAGTCGTAAGGGACTCGCATAGACATCAAAGGCACGGTTGATGTGAATCTACTATAGCAACTGCTTACGGGTCGAGCGTCGACTAACAAAACCCAAATGGAAAGAGTAAAAACAGAATTTTGCCACGAGGTCACCATTGGAGTTGCCCGAAAACGAGACCATGTGACTCAGATATTCGAAAAACTAAGATTGGCTAAAATGGAAGCGAACCGCTTCTAGTACCTACTACACGAGTCTTGTCATTTTCAAAACCAAAAGTAAACTTTTACCAAAGTGGCTTTTTTATTTGCCGAGATTTATGTGTTCTTGTCCAGGACGTTAACACGAGGCATCAGGATTGTTTATTTGTTCCGAGAACTTTCATCAATACGGGAACGAGACGTTTGGATGTAAATAGTCCCATATTTTGGAATCATCTTGGAGACAGAAGAAAATCGATTCAAATTATAGCGTGTCAAACGATTACTCCGAACATAAATCGGATCCCCGTTCCTTAAACATTTTGTTTGTTTATCACCATCACCGATTTGGAAGACCTTAGAGATATCTCATTTTATGAAGGGTGTAAATTCCTGGAAGCTCTAAATCTAGTCACATAATATTAGCTTGGATATTGTTTTCCTTAGAACTAACTTCTTTATTATGTTTTTGACTTCAAAGTTTAATGCTGACGAATATAAACTTTCTTGTTTTTAGGACTCAGTCCTCTTATAAATTATACCATTGTACTGTATTTGTTTATTTTTTCATATATTATCATATTCATTTCATCATATTTTATCATATTATGGTGAGCAATATTTATTCATTTCACTTTATTTCTATTCTTGCTAATATCAACGACATTCTACTGTATTATTTACTGTTGTGGGTAACAACAACAACAATATTCTTATACACTGGTTATAAAAAGTACCTTCAAAATGAACTTCGCAAATTCATTAGAAGACAATCTTGTTCGTAGGCACATTGAAAGGTTTTATATTTTCTACAATTAATGATTACGTAGAAAGTTAAATGCAGAAATATGAACAATGACTATTCTAAGTGGAATAAGGTATTTTCACTTCCAGTACTGGAAACTTGTTATAAATTTCTGGAAATAGAGGTAGAATAAGTATACCTTGTAATCACTGAACTACAACGAAGTCTCTTAATCAAATCATGATATGATTATTATACATAAATCTAATGCGATCTACATTGCTATAAGGACGAGAGCCATGGCATCAGGATGAAACTATGTCTAAGACGTTGCTGTTTCGCGAAAATGTTTGAAGAAGATGGCAAGATGAAATGAGAGAGGATCCTAAAAGAAATGATGGCAGTCCCGTGCGTGGGCCTGATAATGACTGGGAGATGGAAATGGCTTGAATATGGCCTTCGCACCATCCCGGAAAGAACAGCATGAGATCGCAGAGCCTCTTGCTGGGCCCCAGAGGAGCTGGAAGACTCAGACCCGCTTCAATGAGAACTGTGACAAGAAGCTAGAGACAAATGGAGATTTTTGGAAAGCGGCAATTTACATAGGCTGAAGTACATCCGCTTCCCATAATGAAACAACTAATTGTCACGAAAATGCTGAAATCGTGTGAATCAGAGTACTCATTTCAGTGTTCTGGTTTTTTCAAATAAAAACCTAGTCCTAGGGCAGCGACGAGGGCAAATGCAAACCTATTATTCAGACCCCACCAACTTTGATAATGATAATGTCGGAAGCACACGTGCAACCATTCTCAAGAAAAAAAAAATGTGTTTAGGAAATTTCGTTTCTGGCGTCTGTGTTCTCAAGAAGCGGAAATTCTGGAGGCGGGCGCTCATGGTAGGAACGCTACAATGCAAGCAGACGTATAGTAGTAACGCCAAGTGTAGACCAAGCACTCAATCAGTGGCTGAAGTAGGTGATTAGAAACCTGGAATAAGTGAGTGGTGCGTTCACTGTCATCCTCTCCTCTCACGAAGCTCTGGAAAAGAACGAAACGGAACTGGAATAAAAGAAGGGAGCAAAAACTTGGTCATATTCTTCCAGTCCTCTAACGCTGTCGACATTGGTTCATGTCAAATATATTGTAATATATTCTTTACTTGTCTGTCGGTATTTCTTGGCCTCTGGAATTCTCAGAAGGGGAGAAGCCGGACTTACACTTAGCACGTACCCCTTCCCCCTACCCCCCTCCATCCATCACCCCTGGCGGCGCTTTCTCATCCGACACCGAAATCAAAGGTATTTTGAGCTAACCACACCTGGATAACCTAGTCTCTCTCTCTCTCTCTCTCTCTCTCTCTCTCTCTCTCTCTCTCTCTCTCTCTCAAGTAAGATCAGTGTATGTTAAATCGTGAGAGGCCTTATACACAGCCAGAAAAAAATTATATATTCTGTCTATTGAAATATATATAGTAGGTATATGCATGTATATATGTATGTATTACACACATCAAGTATATATATATATATATATATATATATACACATATATACATACATATATATATAGTATATTATAAAAGGACATTGTAAGTGTTAAACTGCATAGTTCTTTATAAGAACCTTGAATCGGCGCAGCGAAGTAACATCCATAGGCATTAAAAATGAGACCAGATGTCTGGCTTTGCCAGAGAGCAAAAACTAAAGTAAGCTAAAGGGGCCAAACAAATGTAGCCTTGGGTGCAGAGCGCTTTAAGCATGAAGGAAAAGGTGAGAGGGCGGCGTGCTAGGACCCCAAAAACACGGCCCTCCTTGAAGGTCTGTCTGTCTACTGGGCGGATTCTTCTCGTAATTTAATGATAACCTGCCAGCCGACAGTCTCTTCTGGAAGGATCCCCATTATTTAAATGAATTCTAAGCCACTCCTATTTCGAGCGGACTGCGGAGTACCCATTGAGGGTCACGCAGAGGACATCTGGTACACCACGCCAGAAAAAAAACAGAGCCTCTTCATTGATGCGAACTGCTTCCTTTGAATTGAATTAAGCTCTAAGTGACATGGAATAACAACAGACCCCCCACCCCCGCCGCTATAACCCCCAACGGTGGCCCCCTCCAGACCCTCTTCCTCATCGATTCTTTTGCAATGCACGGAATGACGCTGATTCTCGGAATACAGTTTGTCGATTATTGTAGCTAGTTACTACCTATATATTACGGAGACAGACAGGCAGCCAGACGGACACGCACGCAGAGAACAGGAAAGAGGGCGATTACTTAGTGTACGATGTGCAGTAGAGGAGATTTAAAATTTGTCTGTCATAGAGAAGAAGCATTACACAAGATAAATGCATCGTTGTCAACATTGTTTTTCTACCCTCCATGATGATGCCATACGTCTCCTCAGCTTTCATGATCTCAAATGTACTTTTAGTGAAAATGAATGTTGATGCCTGCGATGTAATCCCAGTTTATCTTTGTCAAACCTGAACAACAGACACGTCTCCCGGCAGATGCTTCCTGAAACGTCAGGTGCCTATCGAACACAAGATCACAGCTGGACTTCAGAGAACAAGATTTCATGACAAACTAATCATTTCTCTTTAAGAGAATCGTTCAAGCAAAGAAAAACTGAAGAGATGAATCGAAGAGTGGAAGATAAATGTGTAAAGGACATAGAAATAGAATAAAAAGTTCTTAAATGGTACAACATCAATTAAGTAAATAGAATAAGAAGTTCTTAAAAGGTAGAGATAAATTAGAAATAGAATAAAAAAAAAAGTCCTTAAATGGTACACATCAAGTGGAAATAGAATAAAAAGTTCTTAAATGGTACAGATAAAGTAGAAATAGAATCAAAAGTTCTTAAATGGTACAAATAAAGTAGAAATAGAATCAAAAGTTCTTAAATGGTACAGATAAAGTAGAAATAGAATAAAAAGTTCTTAAATGGTACAGATAAAGTAGAAATAGAATAAAAAGTTCTTAAATGGTACAGATAAAGTAGAAATAGAATCAGAAGTTCTTAAATGGTACAGATAAAGTAGTTTGAATGAAAAGTTCTTAAATGATAAATATAAAATAGAAATAGAATAAAAGTTCTTTAAATGTTAACAGATAATAAGTAAGAAATAGAATAAAAAGTTCTTAAATGGTACAGATAAAGTAGAAATGGGATTTAAAAATCTGAAATGGTACAGATAAAGTAGAATAGAAATCAAAAGTTCTTAAATGGTACAAATAAAGTAGAAATAGAATCAAAAGTTCTTAAATGGTACAGATAAAGTAGAAATAGGATCAAAAGTTCTTAAATGGTACAGATAAAGTAGAAATAGAATACAAAAGTTTTTTAAATGGTACAGATAAAGTAGAAATAGAATAAAAAGTTCTTAAATGGTACAGATAAAGTAGAAATAGAATCAAAAGTTCTTAAATGGTACAGATAAAGTAGAAATAGAATCAAAAGTTCTTAAATGGTACAAATAAAGTAGAAATAGAATCAAAAGTTCTTAAATGGTACAGAGAAAGTAGAAATAGAATAAAAAGTTTTTAAATGGTACAGATAAAGTAGAAAATAGAATAAAAAGTTCTTAAATGTACGGATAAAGTAGAAATAGAATACAAAGTTTTTAAATGGTACAGATAAAGTAAGAAATAGGATAAAAAGTTCTGAAAGGTACAGATAAAGATAAGAAAATAGATAAAAAAAAAAAAGTTCTCAAATGGTACAGATAAAGTAGAAATAGAATAAAAAGTTTTTTTTTAAATGGTACAGATAAAAGTAGAAATAGAATACAAAGTTTCTTAAATGGTACAGATAAAGTAGAAATAGAATACAAAGTTTTTTTAAATGATACAGATAAAATTAGAAATAGAATAAAAAGTTCTTAAATGGTACGGATAAAGTAGAATAGAATACAAAGTTTTTAAATGGTACAGATAAAGTAGAAATAGAAAAATAAAAAGTTCTTAAATGGTACAGATAAAGTAGAAATAGAATAAAAAGTTTCTTAAATGGTACGGATAAGTAGAAATAAAAAGAATAAAAAGTTTCTCAAACGGGTACAGATAAAAGTAGAAATAGAATAAAAAGTTCTTAAATGGTACAGATAAAGAAAATAGAATACAAAGTTTTAAATGGTACAGATAAAAGTAGCAATAGAAATACAAAGCTTTTAAAATGGCAAGATAAAATAGAAATTAATAAAAAGTTTTTAAATGGTACAGATAAAGTAGAAATAGAAATTAAAAAGTTCTTAAATGGTACAGATAAAGTAGAAATAGAATACAAAAAAGTCTTTTAAATGGTACAGATAAAGTAGAAATAGAATACAAGTTCTTAAATGGTACATATAAAGTAGAAATAGAATAAAAAGTTTTTAAATGGTACAGATAAACGTAAAATAAATAGAATAAAAAGTTCTTAAATGGTAGATAAAGTAGAAAATAGAATAAAAAGTTCTTAAATGTACAGATAAAGTAGAAATAGAATAACAAAAGTTTTTAAATATACAGATTAAAGTGAATAGAATACCAAAAGTTCTTAAAATGGTACAGATAAAGAAAATAGAAATAAAAATTCTTAAAAATTGTACGGATAAAGTAGAAATAGAATAAAAAAGTTTTTAAATGGGTACAGATAAAGTAGAAATAGAATAAAAAGTTCTCAAATGGTACAAATAAAGTAGAAATAGAATAAAAAGTTCTCAAATGGTACAGATAAAATAGAAATAGAATAAAAAGTTCTCAAATGGTACAGATAAAGTAGAATAGAATACAAAGTTTTTAAATGGTACAGATAAAGTAGAAATAGAATAAAAAGTTCTCAAATGGTACGAATAAAAAGTAGAAATAGAATAAAAGTTCTTAATGGTACAGATAAAGTAGAAATAGAATAAAAAAGTTTTTAAATGGTACAGATAAGTAGAAATAGAATAAAAAGTTTTTAAATGGTACAGATAAAGTAAGAATAGAAATAAAAAGTTCTTAAATGGTCAGATAAAGTAGAAATAGAAATAAAAAGTTTTCTCAAACTGTACAGATAAATTAGAATAGAATAAAAAAAGTTCTTAAATGGTACAGATAAAGTAGAAATAGAATAAAAAGTTCTTAAATGGTACAGATAAAGTAGAAATAGAATCAAAAGTTCTTAAATGGTACAGATAAAATAGAAATAGAATAAAAAGTTCTTAAATGGTAACAGATAAAGTAGTTGAATGAAGAGTTTTTAAATGGTACAGATAAAGTAGGTCTGTCAAGGACAGCCATACTAGAAAAGAATAAAACGTAAGTTAATGAAAAAGAGAACAAAGGTTAGTGAAAACAGCAAAGGTGATGATGATAACCGGTAAATGAAATTTTGGAATGGCGAGAAGGCAGCATATTGAAAATCAGCGTCAATTTGTCATGCATCAGTTCACTGAAATATTTTCAACACAGGAAATGGATGGAATCGGAAAGCTAAGAAGGGGCGAGTTATGAGATGAAAGGTCTTCACCCAACTACGTGACTTTAAAGCAAGCAGGGACAGTCATCCGGTTGCTGATTATTATTCCTTTTTTTAGAAGATTATTTTAGAAGACTGTAAGAATGCGTCATTTCCTTCTACGATGTCATTACCATGAAGCTATAAAGCCTACTATGGAAACCTTTCAGTTAACGATATAATAAAACCAAAATTACATATATGACACTATTTACGATGACCCAACAAATTTGTCTTATTTCCGCAGCAGCTGGAATATAAAAAAATTATACCCTAAACAGGGAAAGAAGGAAATAGCAAAATAAGAAACAGGATTGCTTACAGAGGGAAAGAAAGTCACGTTACGCCTTCCCATGACACCTGAGGTCATGAGTTTTCACGCAAACTCGTCAGAATACGAATCGCGAATTTGACCCATTATAAGCTTGTCATACTCTTGCCCGTAAAATATGCAGAAACGCCTTTTTATTTATTCTGCGAATGTTTTGTTTGACGAAATAATTTCTTTATTCTGCGAATGTTTTGTTTGACGAAATAATTTCTTTATTCTGCGAATGTTTTGTTTGACGAAATAATTTCTTTATTCTGCGAATGTTTCGTCTGATAAAATATGAGAATTAGTTTTTGAGCGCATCAGATATAATCCTGTTTTACTAACAAAACGACTGTTTGTATTATCAAAGTTTTCTGTAGTCCTGCATCAGCTGATTATGAAGGAAAGCTAACCTACTTAAATTGTTGAATTTCCAAAGACGTTATATTTGACATTCGCAGTGATTCAAATGAAATAAATTTTCCATAAATTCAAAGGAAAACGTGACATCGATTGACACCGAACAAGTATTAATGAAAGGAACATACAAGAGTGGACTCTTCGGCTTCCTCTACTGCTTGTGATTTATATTGACTTCTCTGCCTCTCTTCACAGATTTTGGGAAGCCGAAGACGTTCATTATCCTAATCCGCGTAAGCGCTGGAAAAACAGGAGTTGAGCTGAAAATAGAATTTAGGCCAAAGGCTGAAATGGAAATTGACAATAAAAGGTTTGAAGTAACAGGAGGAAAAGCACAAAGCAGTTGCAATATGAATCAAGTGTTAGCAGAGGGTGGAAAGTAAGATGAAGAAAGAGAATACGAAAGGCGGTACAGTAAAAGGAACGAAAATGGTTGCATCTAGGGGCCGAAGGAACGCTGCAAAGAACCTTCAGTAATGCCTACAGTGCACCGCATGAGGTCCCCTGACGGCCCTAACCTCCTACGGGGAGGAAAAACATATAGCATTGAACTAATTATCATTTTATGCTGCAAATCTTTTAAAGAACGATTTTCTTTCATTTACGAAACAGCAGTTCCTTTACAAAATGACCAAAAGATATTGTAACCGAACAGAGACGGAGTATGAAAAAAAGAATAGCTGAAATCACGGCAACAATAGCAGTATACTAGAACAGATCTTACATTTGTTTATTCACAATCGAAAATCATCAGCGATACCCAGCTTTTACATCAGACAAAAGTATGAATATCAGTGATAGGTCATTTGTTTATAAGATCTGGAGCACGGTTGACGGTTTATTGAAACATCAGTATATATATTATATATATATATATATATATTATATATATATATATATATATATAAATATATATATATAGGATATATATAGATTTATGGCATTATGCCAAGCACTGGGGCAACTAAGACCATTCTGAACTGAAACTGAAATTGACGGTAAAAGGTTTGAAAGGCGTAACAGGAGGAAAACCTCGGCAGTTGCACTATGAAACAATTGTTAAGAGACGGTGGAAAGTAAGATGGAACAAAGAGAATATGAAAGGAAGTACAGTAAAAGGAACGAAAGTAGTTGCAGCTAGGAGCCGAAGGGACGCTGCAAAGACCCATAAGTAATGCCAACATTACACCGAATGAGGTGCACTGACGGCATTACCCCCTTACGGGGACAAACATCAGTATAGGAGTAACAGCGCCCATAATGAACTTCAGTCTATTACACCGATTGTAAGGATAGATACTCGATGTTTTGAGCCCCTATGGTGGATCCAGAATCTCCAATAATAATCGCTGACCCGCTGAATTTACTTAAAACTAGTAAGAAAGAAAATATGGATGTACACTTATCTTTTTAAGTAAAATAAACACAAACATACACACAAACTATGATTCTGATTTTATGGATTTGTAGCATTTGAATCTTAGTACCTAATCCTTTTAGACATAAAATGTAAGTCTGCAAGTTTTTTTTATGTTAGAAATGTTTTAGGCCATGCATTTTCTTGACGTAGCAAGAAAAGTTTGAGTAGTCTAAACCCAAAATTTTGAGGTTCCCTAAAAGCGTGATGACTTCAGTGATTAATTATCCGTCTTAAAAGTGGGAGAAAAAATATTATCAGCATTTTGACGGCTTGGGATGGCTTTACGTAAGGTCTAAAAGATGTCTGGAAAATGAAAGATAATATCAAGACCTCCTTCCACTGGGGTTGATCTCTTGTTTGTTTGTTTGTATGGTGTTTTTACGTTGCATGGAACCAGTGGTTATTCAGCAACGGGACCAACGGCTTTACGTGACTTCCGAACCACGTCGAGAGTGAACTTCTATCACCAGAAATACACATCTCTGACTCCTCAGTGGAGTGCCCGAGAATCGAACTCGCGGCCACCGAGGTGGCAGGCCAAGACCAAACCGACCACGCCACTGAGACGCTCTAGAGATAATCTCGTAATCGAGTGAGCTGCAATTGTCGAAGAAGACTTTCAGCTTCTGTAAACAGGTCGTGGGTTGGGGGTGGGATCTGTCCAGACTCCAGAAGACAAGACGGCCACGGTTTGTCTGTTCACTTCTTGACTCCTGGGCAGGCCACCACCCTTGGCCTCCATTTCCTATCGACACGCCATCATTCCCGGTCACCTGATTGAGCCGGCGCAACACGCCATCATGCCCGATACCTCGATAGACTGTGGCAATCGTGCTATTAGCCGGCCGCTTTGATTGACCAGTGCAACCTTCCGTCACTTGTTAGGCTGAGGGGGAGAGGAAGAGAAACGAGAGAAACCGCCACCCTTACGAGCTCCTTTCCACGTATAGTACTCTTATCTCGAAGGATCGGCATTACTGAAAGGGAGTCATGATCTCGCTGGCAGTCGGTGGCTAAGTGAAGAGAAACTGTCTTGTTTCACCGGAAGTCGGCCACCGAATGATGGAATGACCTGACAGTTACCCGAGTAAACAAGCAATTAAAACACCGTTGGCCACCGAAATGCAGTGTTTATCAGGGTCAAAATTGTTTTGTTTCACAGTTCAATGAGATGTACTAAATACTTGTTACAAGAGGAATGAATAATTCTTCAGTTAAGAAATGAAAACCGTTGAAATTTCAAGATCTTTGTTAATAGGATGTAAGGTTTGCAGTTAGACAGTATTTAGTGAAATCTGTTGAAATTCAAATAACCACGAGAGAACCTTTATAAAAGTCAGGGACCCTCGGCAGATAATCCAAATACACAGGCCACTTTTAACCTGAGGTATCTTTACAGAGTAGTATATTACGAATGGTGAAGGCTGTAATCAAACAAGATGTGGGTTTACACGTTATACATTTTGGAGAAATGTTAATCATTGTCAATCGATTTTGACACCTGAGAATCTGCGAACGCTACCTGACCACCAGATGGAAGAAAAAAACGGCTGCTACACGCCATGCGCGCTGCTGGCCATGGCCGCTAGATCCACAAAACTCGATTGCCTCCTTAAGTCAAGAAAGAGTTTTCCAAACAGGTTACGTGCAATATCCAATATGGTAAGCACAGGACGTTTGATAATGCGGAGAATCCGACCTTATCACTCCTTGTAAATGGAGACTTCAGAAAAATATTTGACCCACGATAAATGGGCTCTATCCCCACGTATTTTGTAAAATGAGAGAGAAAGACATATGCACCCGGTACCCTATACCTCAGTAATTTGAATTCAGATATATCAGGTATGTATATATGTGTATATATATATATATATATATATATCTATATATATATATATATATATGTGTGTGTGTGTGTGTGTGTGTATTTGTATATATATATATATATATATATGTGTGTGTGTGTGTGTGTGTGTGGTTTTTTCCGATTAATTGAGTCCTCCTGGGTATGTACCCTTTCCCTGAACCATCACTTGCTTTTATAGATAGGGCACAAAACTACAATAACGGTAAATAACGACTGCCACTATTCAGACAGTTATATGTTTTAAATCTACTTGCAATTATTATAAAACAACCGCCTAATTCTGATTAAAATTTCATCGTACAAAAAGTAATCAGCCTTTTGATCACAAGCACAGTCTGAACAATAATGATCGTAATTTAAGGGTTACTCTAGAAGCAAGAGTCCGTGCCAGAATATGGCCAGTTTAATCTTAAATAGAAATGAAATTGCATTTGACAACATTGTTAGACCCAACCACCAACTACTGACTAGTGTGTTTTTCAGAGTATGACTATCTAGAATAGTGAGTTTTGAAATAGGCTGACAAGTGGTCTTGATGCCAGGGTGTCTGATTTATAACTTTCCTTCTGTATGGTTTTTCATTTATTTATTTATTTTTGGTTAAACTGGAGCAAAGCCTAAAGGTTTTTTTCACATTCTTTCCGATGACATTCTTCTGTTTTTTCTTCACTGCACAAGATGGTGACAAGTACAGCAAAACACATGACCAAGTTCAAGAAAGAAGAATATGTGTAATAAGCTTTAAGAATAGGGACATTGGCCAATCTAATTATATATCATTCTTTTTTGGGACAAATTAGGAAAATATGATCAAAAGACACATTCTGAATCTAATACTGATTTGATCAATTTTAACTGAAGCAAAATGATGAAAATACAGTTCTTCTTCTTCCTAGCTTAAACCCATTTTTATATGGGGTCGCCATTGCGAATGAGTCGTCTCCATCGATTTCTGTCTTGTGCCTCGTTCTCATTTATACCTTTCAATTCCATATCTTCCCTTACACAATCACGCCATCTCTTTCTTGGTCTTCCCTTCTTCCTTCTACCCCGCACTTCCATTTCCATCGTATGTCTTCCAACATGATGTTCCTCCCTTCGTAATAGGTGTCCATACCATCGAAGCCTTCCTTCCTGTATTTTCTTCGATATTTCAGCTACCTTTGTCGATCCTCTTATATACTCATTTCTAATCCTATCTTCCCTTGTTACTCCCGACATCCATCTCAACATTCTCATTTCTGCTACATCCATCTTCTTCTCCTCTGTTTTCCTCATACTTCCTGTTTCTGTTCCATATAACATTGCTGGTCTGACCACCGTCCTATGGAACTTTCCTTCAATTTCAGAGGGACCTTCTTGTCACAGAGTACCCAATGATGCAGCCCTCCAGTTATTCCATCCTGCCTGAATTCGGTGTCTCACCTCTTGGTCCATGCTTCCACTATCCTCTAATACGGACCCTAAGTACTTGAACTTCTGTACTTTCTTTATTTCTTCCCCACATGCCAATCTTATGCTACTTCCACCATCCTCAGTAATACTAGAACACATATATTCGGTTTTTTGATCTGCTTATTCTCATTCCTCTCTCTCCTCAAGTGCTGCTCTCCACCTCTCCAACCTCCCCTCCAACTCCTCCTTCCCCTCTGAACACAACACAATGTCATCAGCGTATAATATGCACCATGGCACTGCTTCTCTAACATCCCTGGTCATTACATCCATCACGATGTTGAAGATGAATGGGCTAAGTGCTGACCCCTGGTGTAGTCCCACTCCTATCTCAAATCCATCCGTCTCTCCAACACTACTCCTCACTCTAGTATACACATTCCTGTACATCTCTTGAATAATTCTGACATACTTTTCCGGCACCATCTTCTCCCTCAAACATCTCCATATTTCTTGCCTTGGCACTCTGTCATAGGCCTTTTCAAGGTCTATGAATACCAAATGCAGGTCTCGTTGTTTTTCTCTGAATTTCTCCATTAGCTGCCTTATGCAAAATATTCCATCCGTTGTGCCGCTTCCCTTCATAAATCCTAACTGTTCCTTCCCTATTCTAACTTCCTCTCTCAGCCTGCTATCTATTATTCTTTCCAAAATCTTCAACGTGTGAGACATTAGTTTTATACCTCTATAATTACTACATTCCTGGACATCACCTTTACCTTTAAATATAGGTATCAATATGCTTTCCCGCCATTCTTCTGGTATCTTTTCCTGTTCGAATATTTTTACCATCAGATCATACAAGATGTCTACCCCTTCCTCTCCTAAGGCTTCCAGACTTCGACTGGGATTAAGTCAGGTCCTGTTGCCTTCCCATTCTCATTCTTTTTAAGGCTCGTATCACTTCATCCCTAGATATCCCATTACCATTCCCATGTTTACTTGTCCATCCTCTCTTACAAGTCTTTCATTTTCTTCATTAAGCAGTTGTTCGAAATACTCTTTCCATCTTTTCAGGATGTCTTCTTCCTTTTTTATGACCGTACCATTCCTATCTTTCATTTCCTTAATATGGGTGATGTCCTTTGTTCTTTTATTTCTTACTTTTGACAGTTTGAGCATTTTTACTCAACCCTTCCTTGGTTTCCAGTTCATTATAAACCTCCTCATATGCCCTTGCCTTAGCTTGAGCTACCACCCTTTTTACTTCTTTGTTTCTTTCTCTTAATCTTTCTCTGTCCTCCTGCAGCTGTGACTCTTCAAATCTCTTCTTTGCCTCCCTTTTACCCTTCACCACTTCCCCCACCTCTTCTCCCCACCCACCACCCCGCAGCTCGATCCTTTTCCTCCCATACTATTCCAGATGTTTCCCCTAGTATCTCCTTTCCATGTCTTCTAATCACTGATGCATTATGCCTCCACCATTCTCCCACATCTTCAATTCCCAGATCAACCTCTCCCAGCACTCTTCTCTTGAACTCTCTCTTCTTATCATTCTCCCTCCCTAACAATTTATACCACTTGATTTTCTTTACCCCATTCGTTTTCATTTTCTTTTCTCTTTTCATCCTTAAATCCATACAAAGGAGCCTATGTTGGGGGGCCACGTGGTCACCTGGGATAACTTTACAATTCCTAACTTCCACCAGCCTTGATCTATTGTAAAGGAGGTAATCTATTTGTGTGCACCTACCGCCACTCCTGTATGTTATCAAGTGCTCCCTCTTCTTTTTGAAGAATGTGTTCACTATTGCCATATCAAAGGACACGGCAAAGTCCACTATACTCTCTCCTTCTGGGTTTCTCTCCCCAATCCCATGTCCTCCATGCACACGTTCAATTACATCCTTTTCATTTCCGACATGTCCATTAAAGTCTGCCCCCACTACAGTCCTCTCCTGCCCTTCCAGTTCTTGCGTTACCTCACTCATTTCGTTCCAAAAACGGCTCTTTTCTTCCTCTGTGCAGCCCACTTGTGGAGCATAAGCGCTAATGATGTTCATTGTTTCCCCTCCATAACATATCTTCACTCTCATAATGCGATCATTCTTTCTACTCACTTCCGTCACTGCCTTCTTCATTTCCCCCGACAACACTACACCAACGCCATTCCTACCCTGCTCATTTGCTCCACTATAGATTAGCTTGTAGCCATCCCCCAGTTCTTTAGCTTTATTACCCTTCCATCGAGTTTCCTGCACACACAAAATATCCACTCTCTTTATCCTCATCAATTCTGCCAACTCTCTTCCTCTTCCTGTCATAGACCCAATATTGAGCTGGCCTATTCTGATAACATTTAGAGCTCGCTTCTTTAGCGATGAAAATACAGTGAGTTACCATAAACGGGAAGATCAATAAAACCACTGAAATTTCATTATCTGGAATTTATGCCCTAACGTGTTCCACTGCTTTTGATGAATCAGATGCCAGTTGAGAAGCGCAGGTCTCGCTTCAAAAGTCGGGATGTTTATCAGCCTTTCTGATTTGATCTGACGCGTTGAGATATGTTGCTATTTACGGATTTTCACCCACGGTTTGGTTAGTGATCATGTGGTTTTGAGACTGATTGATATGTTGACATTCTTTATTTCACAACAGGTGAGGGCCTCGGTAAGGTGAGTCTTCCTTCCAGTCAAACCATTGGTGAGGCCCTGATGCGGAAATGCATGAACTGCGGAGTCCAGTAACATTTGACTTTATGTACTGGAAGTCTGGAACGTAAACGGCATTAAAGACCAGCTCATTGAATCTGCTTCTTTGCCATTTGCTCCCTTAAAACAGTAGACCCCGTATCAGTAAACGCCTCAGTGGCGTGATCGGTATGGTGTTGGCCTGCCGCCTTGGTGGAAGCTAGTTCTATTCTCGGGCATTCCACCGAGGGGGTTAGATATGTGTATTTCTGGTGGTAGAAGTTCACTCTCGATGTGGTTCGGAAGTCACGTAAAGCCGTTGTTCCCGTTGCTGAATAACCACTGGTTCCATGCAACGTAAAAACACCATACAAACAAACAAACAAAGCCCGTATCATTGAAAAGTAATTACCCTTATAAAAAGTAAGCGACACCAAGTAACTTCTGGAAATGACACAATAACTAGAAAAATCTCCATGGTAAGCAGAATTTTTCATAATTCCACTGAAGAGTTTCTGCTTCTTGGATAATGTAATATGAGGTTCATGACAATCACGTATATGGAAGCCTTCAGCAATGGGTAATATTTATACATGAAGAGTAAATTCCTAGCAGTACCTTAACATCATTACATTGTTCCACCAGAAAGGATACTTATTTAAAGACAGAGCTGCTCATCAAGTTTGGTGTCAGTAATGGGTAAAATCATAGCCCAAAAAAAAGTAGCCCTATAGGAGAGAAGCTTCGGAAAATAGAAAAGGACCCAGAATATTTTAATGCAACGAATGAAGTAACATTAGCAGGACAGAGGAATATTCATTACGCTAACATTTACAGATATGGATGTCTCCCAGTGACCAGCTGCTGTGTCTCCCATCAAGGACTCAAAAAGAGGTACTCAAAAAATATTTGATGAAACATTCAAAATACTAACGCAAACCAATTTCTATTAAACTCATAAGTCAAGCAAAGTACAGAATGGCGCCTGCCAAACAGTATTTGATCTATAGGACCCAGCAAACGACCAAGTGAATCCTCAAATTAGGTCAGCTCAAATACTGGAGGTACTATATGGAATCAGTTTCTACAGAATAGGTACATGGTCCTTACAGACTATCACAGAGAGTGGATTCCTCTGCACACTATCTCAGAATTAGCCTAAAGTAAAAGCTGCAAGTGCCACTTGAAACTTATTTTGAATAATCAAATAACTGATTGGAAATCAATGCATTTAGTTATTAAACAAAGAAATTTTTTATTATTCCTAAGGTTTAACTGAATCGTAATTTCACCCCACGGGTCTTCACCAAGTGGTAATTCAAAACTTGAATCTTCAGCTCTGTCAGATTTGGTGGCTCCATATGGTTGGTTGTGCTTAAGATCTTTTATGACATCAGCCTCTATGTTCCCCTTTTTTGAAAGGATTATATGAGATAGGAGGTCCCAAGAACCAGCCATGTGCTTGATATAAATTTTTTCTTGCTTTTAAATATAAGTTACACGATTCTAATTGTCCTGCCTGTAGTGAGTCAGCATATCCCACAGTGTTACCTTGCATTGTTCACTGAACTTAAATGAAATACATCATGTATGGAATAAAAACATGTTTGATCATTAAAAAAAATATTCAAATTGTACATTTTGCTGGTACTGGAAGAGGGTGTTTTTGATAAGAATGCTTGTGTAGCAACTCCAGAATCCTATCTTTGATAAAACAAGTATGAAATGCAATTTTTCCATTCTCCACGAGAAGAAACACATAGCACAATGGAAGAGGTGTATAATACACGAAGTGAATCAGTCTAATATTTATATATGAAAGATTAGTTTTCTAAGTTTTCCATCCTCATGTGCTCCATTAAAATAGAAAACACCAAATGAAAATCCCTCTCAGAGACACATATTGAAAGAAAGTGTTCTTGTTGAAAATGTTTTAATACTTGTTAGAAGTTGATCTGACTTATTGCCATACCATTCAGAAGAAAAAAAAATAGAAATGGTTTCATCCTCAAGGGACACTTGACTGGAATTTACTTTATCTAATATTCTATTTATTCTGTTTATAATATCTTTCATATCTTCCTTCACCCTCTTCAACGAGCAAATCCATTCTGCTTAACTCTGGTCTGGCCATTATCGTAAGACAATATGGTGAACAAATGGATTATCTTTACCCTTAGTAGCTACATGATGAACTTTAAGCGCCTTAACTTTCCTTGGTTAGCTGCAGCTAGTTTTTTCTGTGTTGATTATGTGGCAGTGGCAATGACGCTGAATCATAATGTCAGCAATTATTTCCGGATCCATAGTTCATAATAATACAGATGTTCAATATGTCACTTAGGTTTTCTAGAAGCGTTCCTAGTATTCTGAGGAGAATGATAATGTTTCCTGCATGAAAGTGGTGATAGTACCAAATTATTCAAAACTACTCTTGGAGGTAAGTTACGTAGATGTTCAGTTGCAGCTGCTCATTGAAAACAAGATAAAATCATTTTCCTTCATTGGAAACTGTGAGCATTATTCTGGCTAGGATTAGTCAGTATTGGTTTTCTCGCCATTCTTTCAGAAGAAACATGGTAACTGATCTTTGCAGTCAGGCAACAATAAGTATAAGTGATTTTAAAATTGTAGAATCTTGTTCAAAATTGTCTGATTTAAGGATTTTAGAATCTATATTTATTTACATATTTATTTACAAACTTAAGCCACAACTCAACCACGATCAGTCTTCCTTTCCATGTTCTATAATTACTGATTTTCTATCCACTCTCGCTTCCCAGTCATTAGGCTAATTTATCTATTGTGTAATTTTTCTTTTCGTGTTTGTTTGAGTTTTAATGTTTCTTAGTCCTGAGATTTATTTGACGTCTTTTATTTCTCTCGTCTTGGGTTTGTTTTTCTTAGTTTTGTTGGCTGTTGGAATTCACTGAATTGTATTAGTTTAAGTCATAAATTTTTATTGTCTGAGTAGTTTTTTTGTGGTAACGTAATTTATAAAATAATATTCTCGAGTGCGACCGACCTTTCCTTGATTTGTATTTTACTATAGTAGGTTCACATCAACAGTGCATTTGACGTCTAGGCCAGTCCTTACGACGCTCCTGATTGGCAGTTGATATGCCAATCACAGGGCTGGAAACTCTCAGTCTCTCTCGAGGTTCACATAGGCAGAATGTATGTTCCACCTTTCTTCAGAGATACGTCTTTG
>NC_061106.1:11294754-11297254 GCF_015104395.2 Macrobrachium nipponense | reverse complement strand
AAACAAAATTCAAAAGATATAAACAGAACGATTGCAAATGCTTCCTGAGATTTGAACATATGACTATTCGGGCTCGAGGCTTCCATTTTAATAAGAGGTTGGAGCAGGAGAGTAACCTTTTAAATCTTTCTTTGGAGCTGAAGTGCAACTCATGTAACCACCTATTAATAGTTATATATTGTATATATATATATATATATATATATATATATATATATATATATATATATATATATGTGTGTGTGTGTGTGTGTGTGTGTGTGTGTGTGTGTGTGTGTATAATATTTTAACTGATAGTTGAATGAGAGAATTGCACTTCAGCTCCAAAGCAAGATTTGAAAGGTTACTCTCCTGCTCCAACCTCTTATTAAAATGGAAGCCTCGAGCCTCACAGGAAGTATTTGCTATCGTTCTGTTTATACTTTTTAAATTTTGTTATGAATATTGACAAAATAAAACTTTAGCTCTATAATAAGGATGAATAGTAATCCTCAATTTGCGTTAAGACTGAAGAAATGCATTATACACTACCGATAACTTCAGTCTTATCGTCTTCAATGCACGGGTGATTATATATATATATATATATATATATATATATATATATATATATATATATATTTATATATATATATTTTATATATACATATATATATATATAATCTTTTTTTGAGGCGATCACCTTTATCACCTTTGTGGTATTGACTTCTTCGGCACTAACTTTTAATATATATATATATATATATATATATATATATATATATATATATATATATATTGTATGTATGTATAGATATATATATATATTATATATATATATATATATATATATCCAGAATTTTGAAGAAAGATTAAAAGCAGAACCATGGGCGTCAATGATATAGAGATCGCTGTGAAGGAGGGGTCTTAGGGGAGTGGGTATGCCCTCCCTTTTTTTCGAAAAAGAAAAAATTGTTTCCCGAAGTACTTAGATGCAAAATGGTGGCCCTTTTTTTTTTTTATTGTTATTGTCAAGTTTGGAAGAGATCCCCGACGACTCCAATTCCTGTTCCAACAACAGTAGTAAACCAGTAATAATAGAAAACTGAATAAGCAGGTGAGAAATATTCATGGTATTTTATTCATTTTGCATTTTCTATGCAATTTTTTCATTTTCCAGGAATTCTAGGGGTCCAATGGACCCCCTTGCATACGCCCATGCAGAAGCGGGAGAAGATATGAAAAAGTTAGTACCAAAGAAGGCAATGCCACCCAAAAAAGACACACACACATATATATATATATATATATATATATATATATATATATATATATATATATATATATATATATATATATATATCAGCGTGAAGGTGGACTATTGGAAACGTTGTAATTCATTTCAATTCTTTATTTCCTACGTTTCGTGATATCATTATTACATCTTCAGGGAATCTGTTAAACAATAAATAAAATTACTTTATAATTACTTAAAAATTACTTTAAAAATTATTCTAAAATTCAACATTTATGAATTACAACACAATTAAAAAAAACATACAGAAACGAAAACAAAAAATAATAAGACCAAAGACCGCTAACCAACCTTATGCCGAGAAGGCAAGAGACAGAATGAAAAACACCATAACAACCACGCCACTGAGGCGCTTCCATGCAGTGACACTTGTATAAACCGGTGATTTCTAATCTTACACTTCAAAGAGAATCGAAAGTATGCGAATTTGAATGTCAAGAAAAGTACCGTGGAAGGGTTCCTACACAAACTCAGAGTCGTAAGCGATCGGTTTTAAAAAGACACATGATGAGATTAAAGGCAAAAGAATCACCTGGTTTTATTTAATTTCTGTTTTTATGAAATCTGTGCTTGGAAACACACACAAAAAAACTATTTTTGCAGCCCAAAAATAGAGATCGTTGGCAACTATTTTCCGACTACATACCGGGAAATACCATTTTTCCCCAGCGATCATGAGCGAGACATTGGGAATATTTACTTCAACTGTTTACGGTAGCATGTCATTTTTCAAAGCTACTTTTAGCAGCAAATCATGGTCTGTTTATGGCAACATATTTTTCAATGTATGTGATAGTATCGTTTTTCTTTTTCCAGAGAAACTCATGATAATAAAATGACATTTTTTAACAATATATGGCAGCATAGCAGCTTTCCATAACTGATGGGAGTAAAACGAATTTTACTTTATTGCGACAGATAACAGTAAAACAGATTTTCCCATAAAATGGATTTTTGTTAAAACAACTGATGGTAGTGAAATGGAATTCTTTTTACAGCAGTGGATGGCATAAAAATGCATTCTAAATAGGACTGATAATAGTAAAACGGAACTTTGATACAGTAACTCATTGCAATAAAACAATTTCTTGACTACGTTTCACTATTTTGATTAAGAAAGGAATAATGGGGCTTTGAAATGCGTATCTCTCTTGAAAATTGGATCCTATTATACTTTATGTATTCGTGTTTTGACAGAGAAAGGAT
>NC_061106.1:11277254-11289754 GCF_015104395.2 Macrobrachium nipponense | reverse complement strand
TCACTGTCACATTGTCTGAGAGTTAAAATGCTTCCTGAGACTACTGACAAATAAATTATATATATATATTATATAATGATAATATATATGATATAATAGTATATATATATATATATAACGTATATATAATTCAACTATATCTTAATACAAATATAATATATATATATATTATATCTTTGTTATAACTATATTATAAGTGTGGACAATATATATTATACCAAATCTATATCTATGTCTCTATATATATATATATATTATATATATTATATATATTATGTATATATCTATCATCTGCCTATTTATATATATTTGTTATATATCAACGTTGATATAATATTTATACTATATATCTATCTTCATATGTATATATAATATATATAGACAAAATAAAATGTATTATAAATATATATATACTATATAGTATATATATTATATATATATATATGTATATATATAGATTCATATATATATATATTCTAGCGTTAGAGCGAAAGCATGTGACACGAATACCGTCATCTCTGTGCGTGTACATAAAACATAATAAAACGAAATCTAGGAAAAGAGAAAATAAAACATTCATATAAGGTGAACATTATGACTAACCATGAGGTGGGGTTAAGAGAAAAAAAGAAATGACAATCTTGACTAATCAGGTATGGGCGTTTGATGCCCAAGACTTAAGGGCGTAACCAGGAATTTCCTTTTTGGGGCCAAATAATCTGGACTGGGGCGCTCAAGGGGCTCACTGGAAGGGTCTGAAATTATATATTTATATAATTCAAAAAAAAAAATAATATAAAAAAACAATAAACCGCATAAATGATAAAATGGTAATATATAAATTCAATAATGTACTATCGAGGTTTTAGAAAGTTCAGTATTTATTGCCAGGAATTAACCAATGCAATATTGCTATACATAAATAATTGTGTGTGTATATATATATATATATATATATATATATATATATATATATATATATATATATACAAAAAGTATGTAAATAAGCATAATACACAAATATATATATATATAGATATATATATTATATAACTATATATATACTAATAATATATATATATATGTATACATATATATGCATATATACATAATTCATATATATGTAAATATACATATTCATATATATAGATATGTCTACTTACATACTTTTTTGTATATATATATATATATATAATATATAGATATATATATATATATATATGATATATATATATATATATATATATATATATATATATATATATATGTATGTGTGTGTGTGTGTGTGTGGGTGTGTACACAATTGTTTATGTATAACAATATTTCATTGGATAATTGCTGGCAATAGATGATTTATTTTCTAAAACCTCAATAGTACATTATTGAATTTATATATTACCATTTTATCATTTACGCTTTTTATTGTTTTTATATTACTTTTTGAATATATAATGATATATATATATATATATATATATATATATATATATATATATATATATATATATATAGTTCCATGGCACTTGAGCAAAAACGTCCATCCAGATTCAATACACAAATAAAATATCCGAATACAACACTTTGAGTCTCTACATCTCTTCCAGAGACGACTTTCCAGAGAAAGCCAGGGCACACTCAGCAACGAGGTCCTCCTCCTTCAGAGCTGCCTTCCAGGAGGTGGGCAGAACGCCTGTCAGGCCGGGAAGCCTCCCTGGAAGGCAGACTGAAGGAGAACCTCCATGCTGGAATTAAGGCTTCCCTGCGATGGAATGTCCTGGCGTCTTGCCCAGGAAGCAGGTATGGTTCCAGCTTGGTTCCAGCTACGCCGAAGAGCTACTACCTCAAGGGGGCTCGGGACCAAGGTTTCCCCCGGAAGGTAACCCTTCAAGTAGGTCTCCAACCCTTGTGGGAGCCTCAGGTGTCAAGTTGGAAAGACAGCATAGGTGGAGTTGTTCTCCTCTGGATGGTGGACACCACCGGTCTTCCTGTGGAAGGCATCCATGGAGGAGATAATTCCAGATGGGTGAGTATTTAGGCTCTTTCTGGGAAGGCAGATCCGGAGCAAGGCTGAAGTGGTCAGGGAGGGTCCTTGGGAGGACTTCCTGCCAGAGAGAAACCCCAGGTTCTCCTGAGGAAATACCGTAGCCCTGGGGGAGGGCTTTCCAGCTGGGGAGGAGACGTACTAGTCTGAAGCAGTAGTAGAAGTAGTAATAGTATTAGATTAAGCCAGCCTTGTGCTGGCACGGGCTCTTGCTTTTCAGCAGCCCGCAACTGATGGTTGATATTTTTCTACAACATTCGGCTCAATTTAACCACTGGGCACTTTCAAAAGGTTACATATCCAACGACGGCTTATGTACATGAGCAATTGAACATACGAACAAATACTATGGTAAACAAAGAATAAATCTGCTGTGTACATATTATTGTTTTAATATTATTCACATATGTATATGAAGGAGGTAGGCTACAAAGCATTTCCAACACTGTTGATGAAGTGTTAATATCTAATGTCCATCTGTTACGATTTATATTCTAAAAATTTTCTACGGGTTTTATGGGGTTCTCCGAGGAGTAGCACAATCGTAGAATAATGAAGAAAAATCCTTTGATGCAATATCATCGTCATTCGACCGATTCTGATCTTCTCCGGATACATTTTAAAGGACAGCACGCATGCACTGCAGTAGTCTTACATTCCAGATAAGACCTATTACTGCCAAAATGATTCAGATAATCTCATCGGTGTTTGTGAGAGAGTTCTTTAGAGGATAACCCCAATTACTTTTTCCTTTCGTGTATGAGTGCATGAGTTTTTCAGCCTTCGAAAAGAGGTTGGTAATTTAAATGCCATCCTGCCCCATGCTCATTTTTCTGTCAGCATATAAACCCACAAATGTTAGAGTCAAAAGAGAAAGAGATCAAGAGAGAAATGGAAATTGTGTGCATGGGCTTATGATAAGGGCATTACCGAGATGTACTGAATAGTTGTACATTTCAGAGATGTCTTTAGAACATCGAGAAATCAACCATTTTTACAAAATAGAAAATAATGAACCTCAATTCTGAAGAAAGCAAATTCGCTGAAACCAAGACCAAGATGCATTAAGATATACGCTGTCATTTATACTGCTTTCAAAATTAAGGGATGCCATTATAATGCCGGAAAAAATTATTTATTGTCGCAGGCGGGGGTGGGGGGCAGGCCCAAAGGCTAGAGCTCCCGTCCCCGATGTTGCTCATGATAACACCTCTACGCAGTTGTGGGGGCGATTATGACAGTCAGTAATGAATGCTTAGGGGCTCTTTGGGCGGTGGAGACGGATCACTCGACATTGTTGGTCTCATATCAAAGCCTTCAGATGACAATAGTTTCTTGACATTTTGCCGCTGTCATGAATTTTGATATGCTGCTGACAATGGGCATTATTCGCCATGACTTTCCAGATATGGAACTGTACCTCCGCAGAGATCTAGAACCATTTGCGAAGTGTGTCAACGACGTGCTTTGGTTATGGCAGGTTTCCAAATTTCCTTCGCCGTAGAGGTTGTCCAGAATATACTTTTTGGCAGTTTGCCCTGCATTCAGTAGGAAAAATGTGCATACGAAATATACTATAATGCTCCGTCTCCTTTAGGAATCACCGATTTCTACATTCCAAGACTCAACTCAAGTCTATTATGCCGCGAAGGTTGAAGCGTGGCACCAGGCGAAAATCGTCACAGACGAATCTTCGTGACTGCTTTAGTTTTCAACAAGTAATATGAAAGGTGAGGAGAATTTGACCCTTTTGCGCGATTTACAAATTTAATGCTAGATGTTTTAACTCTTTCCTTTATTGTAGATAATCGGCTGAAGTGTTGTATTGACCTGAGTAATAATGAAAAAATAAATCCAATATTGTTCTCAGATTGTAAGGTTTACTAACAAAAATTTTATTTTTTATTTCAATGCTGTGAAGAAAAAAATTCCTGGACTTCTTTAGTTAAAATTACTCATGCGGAAGCAACATTTTATTAGACTACTTACAGTGAAAGAAAGCGTTAGAACCTCTAAAATGAAATCAGGGAGAATCAACTACTTCGAAATATTGTAAATGATCTCCTGTTTGAATGATGGACTGGTGTTGTTTGAGATTAAGCTGGCCTTATGCCAGCACGGGCTCTTGCTCATAGAGCAGCCCGTAGGTGATGAACTCTATGAGGAGCTTTGACCATCTGTGACGAAAAGGGTTAATGGTTATGAAAGACAGAGGCGTCTTAGTCAGTACCCATCTCATCTCTGAGAAGTGATCGATGTGGCAGCTACTCAAGTCCACCTTCCTCATTTTAGAATGGAAAAGGATTAGCATCTGTGTTTATTAGTCTCAATTTGGATAATTGAATCATTTTATTCAATCTAATCATCAAATCTTTTCGTTCTTCTCATTACATTTTCAATTATATTGAAAGTACGGAACACCTCACAAAGGTCGGTAATCCATCTTTGACGCCCTATGTAGTGCAGCCAGAATATAGTACCTTTATCAGTTAGTTTTACTTTAGTGTTTTCCATTGATCGAAGAATCTTCTTAATGTTCCAAGGGATCCACAATAATAAAAATAAATGCTAAAAGTTCTTGTATAATTTATAAACGCTTTATAAAAGCTTTCTAACCCTTCCCTGGGGTCATCTTCAGTCAAAAATAAACAAATCTGAAGATGAACCCAGAGAAGGGTTGGAAAGCTTTTATAAAGGGTTTATATAAAATTATACACGAACTTTTAACATTTTTATTATTGTGGACTCCTTAAAACATTGTATATACTCTCGTGATAGAGAGTTTTTCCCAATCTTCTTAATGCTAAATCATTTTTTATAATGCAATCTATTTGGAAGGTATGACGCTCCAAGCCATCTTATTCATCTCTCTGTGTACATCATGAAAAACCTTGCATTCACAGAAAACGAATTCAGCCACTGCTGTCTAAAACTAGGTATTCTGGGGGTAGAGTTGGTGACAACTTCCTCACCACGGAAAGTACATTAGCACATTTTATCATAGAAATTGAAGATTTGCATTCATACCTGCC
Organism: Macrobrachium nipponense; assembly: GCF_015104395.2. Lineage (NCBI taxonomy): Eukaryota > Metazoa > Arthropoda > Malacostraca > Decapoda > Palaemonidae > Macrobrachium > Macrobrachium nipponense. The sequence goes on along the minus strand of NC_061106.1, from coordinate 11,284,681 downwards.
CAGTACAGGGACTGTCGGTCTGGTCTACGTGGAATCTATCTATCCATCTATAATACGAAATCCGATTGGATCTTTCTTGTTTAGCTGCCCTGGGTGGGGGAGTGATATGTAGGGTATCGGGAGGGTAGGGGACACATGATGCATCCACCCTCCTCTTGCAAACCTGTTTGTCCGCCCTGGGTGGGGCGGGGTAAGTAGGGGTTCAGGAGGGTAGGGGACAATGACGCTTCCACCTCCCCCTGCAAACCTGTTTGTCCAGCCGGGTGGGGCGTGGTAGGTAGAGGATCGGGAGGGTAGGGGACAATGACGCATCCATCCTCCGCCTACAAACCTGTTTGTCCGCCCCGGGTAGGGATGGGTAGGTAGAGGATCGGGAGGGTAGGGGAAAAATGACAGATCCACCCTCCTCCTGCAATTCTGCTTGTTCGTCCCAGGTGGGGGCGGGGTATGTAGGGGATCGGGAGGGTAGGGCCAATGATGCATCCACCCTCCTCCTGCAAACCTGTTTGTCTGCCCCGGGTAACGGCTGGGGGTTGGTAGAGGATTGGGAGGGTAGGTGGGGACAGTGACGCATCAACCCCTCCTCCTGCAAACCTGTTTGTTCGTCCCGGTTGGGGCGGGGTAGGTAAGGGGGGATCAAGAGGGTAGGAGAAACATGATGGGCAGCGCCGGGTTCCAGCACGTTTAGCGCGCGCCAACAAGCTCGTATAGCATATAGGCCAAAGTAGCCTGTGCGGTGGATCAATCCCGCTCTTTTCCCTCATGTACTGCAGTCAAGTCGAATGCGTAAGTAACCAAGGTGTCGTGTATAACCTATGGGGATGCGGCAGTTTAGCTTTTCACGAACTTCTCATTCTTTCTAAAGGGAACTTTCCTGACCTGACATCATGTGGTGGCCCGAGTATCGCATAGATTTTTTTTTTTTTTTTTCATGCAGTTCATCGAAAATACAAAGCTCTTGGCGTTTTCATGTCACCATTCGTACTCTATATTTTTTAGAATATAGATAAAGATGGTACTAATTTTTAAACAGACGAAAAAGAAAAATATTTGGCATTTCCTGATACACTTGTATAGACTAAGTTATGTGTGGACTTCCATTCTTCTGATCCGAATAGTATTCTTGTGAAGATAGGTATTGTCTGCCTGTTCCAGCCAGTTGAATTCTAGTTCATGAAAAAGTGATTTATTTGCCCCCAAAGTCTTACATAATAACATGTCAATTTTTGCAATTTTATGTTTTCGTAATTATCTGTCTTGTATGTTTGCTTTCACAAAATTTGTGGCGCTTTAAATCAATATTACTTTTCATGAATTTTACAGCGTGATTGATTAACTGCTTAACCATAACAGGTGGATTGCGAGAATAGTCAGTCTACAGTATTTCTATTTGTACTAACACTTACCGATGAGATATACAAGTGGATTGAACGCACCAGTTGAACTTTACTTCGAGTTATGGGTTACTTCATTATAATAATATCAATATACGATAAAAAAAAATATATCTCAAGTACAAGTCTAATCAACAAAGTCGGTACAATGACAGAAAAGACACTGGGTAGATTGCATGTCTAAAGACAAACTATCCTGAAAGTGCTTGAGAAGGCTTGAAATAAAACATTACAACGAATGATTAGGGTATTTTTACTTTTAATTTTGTAACATTCTTGTCGCATAACAAGACTTCACTTATTAAAAGCAAAAACAAAACGTTTTACATCGCTAGGTGCTGATGACTGATATGCCAAACTCAGTGATATAAATAAAAGAAACAAAAAATTGGTGTGCTTCCCGGATCTACATTTAATGACTAACCGAAAAGAAGACTGTTTAATATAACCCTGGACACAAAATTGATAAATACATTGTTGCATTGAAATACTACGTAGAACCATAACAATAAGATTCCTTGTTCAAAACGTAGCCCAAAGCTGCGGCTATACCTTAATATCTTTGCTTAAATGCAGTTACGTATTTAAACTACCTGCAGTACAAGTAGTTAGTAATAACGCTGTGTGGTACATTACCAATGGATTTTATTAAAGTGAGAAACTCTTGCTCGTTTTAAAAGACAAGAAAGCAAAAGCTACCGCTCTCGTCGACTGGCGTTGCTTAAGCTGGTGTTAAGTAGAACTACTGAGAAGCAGAGAAGCGCGAACGAAACTTGAACCAGATGGCGGCAATTCCCCTCAGCAATACGAGTCTCAACAGGAAGTGATGTCATGTGTCAGTTAAAATGACTGAGAATGCTGGGTACGTTTTCAGCATGAACGAACATTTTCCAAAACAGAAAGAAACCAAGGACGGTACGTGAATTAACGTCTTCAGACTCTACATAAGACAATATTCACTAAAAAACGATCAACACAAAACTCTGTTCTAAAACACATACGCTCCATGGTAAAGTACTACTCATACAATTCAGATACTATATCTCGAAGGATTCAGAAACATTCATGGCAGCCTCATGCCTTGCTATTGTAAATTCATGTTCATTTCGTATGATTGCTTCCCAGAATTCCTTTATCATCTCTCTGTTTCTTGACAATATTCAGTTTGAATAATACGCTTGCCTCAGGATGTTCCATTACTACAATAACTTCCAGCAATGGTTCGCAATGACAATCTCATGGCCTGAGCAACAAACATGCCGATAACGCAGCGAACCAAGACTTCTCGAATTGAAATTCTTTTGCTGAACTGACGTTATAGTCACATGGATGCACAAAATCTACGGGAATGACCAGCCACATATCAGTCTCTGACGGCTATTTAAAATGCTAATAAGAATAATAGAAGGTTACGACATTTCTTGGATACACCCACACACACACTTCAGGAAATTCCTGCGAAGAAGAAGAAAAAACAACTCAAGGAAAGAGTTTATTATAAACAATTGAATTTAAAGAGCTAAAATTACCGTTTAAACATTCTTGTACAAATACGAGTTTTAGTCATCTATTCTAGACAAGCAAAACTGCTTAATCTTCCCATAAAATGAGATGAGACAATAAGTTTAGTTCAGCACCTACATCCATTTCTCGTATGACATCAATGGAAATATTGCTAGTTCAAATACCTCTCGGATAATGAATGATCACTTGGTTCAAACTCTCCTTCGATTCAATCAACCCAAGGGCAATGAACAAAATGAAAACAAAAACAAAAATACAAATCAACCCCACTATGGAAGAAATGGACGTCAAACAAGAAAACAAACACAAACAGCTTAGAGGGAGTTGGCCCTCTTGTGACATCCAAGTCCGATTGCCGCTTCAGGGGGCAGGCGCTGTCTCATAGACGAACTACAAGATCAACATATGTATAACTAGGACTATACTCTGTTTTTTTCCATCTGTCCATCCGGCTGTGGTGTTTGCGTATGGTAACACTGCGTCCCGGGCTATAGATAGTTACATTCAACTTACATTCAACAATAATAATAATTTCCTATTTCGAATATTAACGGTGTAATTAGCATACAGTAATTTATTAAAACACTTTTCAGTTGCAAATGTACACCCAAATATCCTTTTATTTACCTAAAACTTACACATAGCGTAACTATTTAAAGCCCGGGACGCAGTGTTACCATTCGAAAACACCACAGGCGGATAGACAGATGGAAAAAAACTGAGTATAGGTACACACAAAAAACTCAAGTACCCATATACAGCAAGAGAGAATGAGAGGTTGTTTACAAAAATTTATCACGATTATACACACACATATAAAGCCACCTCCAACTAGATATATATACATTCTGGATTTTAAAACATAAATGATAGAGTTGCATTCTATTTGTAGTCAGGATATGAACAAAACGGACTTCTTGTTTATAGCGTAACTTGGCCAGACAGGGGACTGTCTGGGGAGTCTCTTTCCTCTGGTGATTCCAGTGAAAACGTGAGGAGGAAAAAGACTCGGGGAATGAAAGAGACCGCGAACATTTTCACTGGCACAAAAAATAAATTATTTTTGATATGAAATATGTCTCCCTGTATCTTGAGAAAAAAGGAGGGAGAGAAGAGGAATTATGACAGGATGTTAGTATAAGTTACGAAACACAACCGGAGCTTCTATCATAGTTGAAGAAAAATATAAAATAAAAACAAAATTAAATCGCATCCTCAAGGAGAGAGAGAGAGAGAGAGAGAGAGAGAGAGAGAGAGAGAGAGAGAGAGAGATAATTATTGGCTACGCAGCCAATTTTAAGCTAATAATTACTACATCTCGCCGACTTCAGACTCAAAAGTAAATATTTGTTTGCTTGGCAAGCTTTTTATCTTCATACCATTCACATTTCCTTCTAATCCATACCATCAGTTTTCTACTTCATTCATTGTAACTGGGTCGTGAATTTTATGAATCCGAACTATCTGTTATTGCTTCCTGCTTGTCAAGGTCAATACTAAACTAGTCAAAATAATGCTAGAACGCGGGTGAAGTCTTCTCCAAAGGCAGGCTTCCTGCGAACATTTTTCTCAGAATTATTCTCTCGTTTTCCGGACGACTTTTTTCCTGCTATCAACTCGGTTCATGGAAATGCGTTTCTCAGTTCTCGGGACCTAGAGAGAGAGAGAGAGAGAGATCTTTCTCGGGCTCTGAGCTGAATATGGATGCACCAGCATTACGGACATCTCTAGTCACCCCTAGTGTCTCCTATTTGCCTTGTTTTCCTGCATGTTTCTTATGCGTGTGTCTTGGCTGACAGTGGGCAGCGAATAATAGCTGGTGAGGGTGTTGGTAAGCTTAATGCTTCTCAGTCCTTCTTCATCCGCCTATTATAGGTGTCACCTTTCAGCTGTAGACCTAGTTCAGATTTATGCTCGTCCCTGACATCCGCTTCTCACCGACCGCAACTTTGGTATGCGGCAATTGTCTTTGATCACTTGTTGCGGAATTACTAATTAAGTATGTAACTTTTTCCGGTGTCATTTGAAACCCAGTACTTTTAGTTCTAACGGTTTAATCAAACAACAAAAACTAGTTTCAGACGGCCAGTTAAAAATAGCCAAAAATAAGAAACTATACTTAAACCAAAGATACTATAGAGTACGCTATAGAATCTTTGACTTCAACGTAGAGAGATATTAACGCAAACCTAAGTAATATCTGTAATAATTAAACTTCCTTGTGTCATGATAAACAAGGATGAATTCCTTCGTAATAATGTTTTATTGATATTTGACGTAATTTTATACGATTTTTTTTCTCGCAGACTTGGGGAATGATAAGTGACCAGCACTATTTCCTTTAAATCAAATGCTCAAGTTGATAGGTGTAACGATAAGGCGAGGAAGGTATATCTGATCATTATTTGGTTGAAGCAAAAGATAAAACAGATAAAGTCATGTTGGAGAGGAAGGGATAAAACTACAACTGCAAAGGCAATTAAAACGAAGGAATTTGCTTAGAGGGAAGTCAAGTGTATAAGAAGAAAATGTTAGCAAAATTGATCAGCGTTAATGGCATAGAGGTACAAAGAGTAGATGAAACAAGCAAACTTTGAGGATGGAGCCATAGAGGGTAAGCAGGGAATGTTTGTGGGGGTAGCAGAGCAACATCATGGAATAAAATACTGCAAGTAGTGGAATGAGAAGGAAATAATTAAGTCTAGAGAAACACACGAGATTATTTGAAGAAGAAAATATAAAGGAAAAACGTGTAAATTGTAGTGACTGAAGGGAGGAGTAACTGTTAAGACAAGAGGTGGTCGCTTATTTTTTCAGGGGAGTATATAAGTAGAAAACATTAATGGAAAAAGAGTTTAGAGTGAAAGATGCAAATGCACTGCCTTCTTAAGTGAATGCAGTCCAAAGTCAATGAAATGAATATGAAACGAACTGATGAATTTAGAGGAAAACGAAGTGTAAAAGTGGTCGGATTTAGTAAAATTTTAAGTGCCTGTACAGGATGTAAGTATGGCAATCGTGAAGACCTGAGAGACACCAGGGATTGACTGCGTTACCTTTAAGATGCTAGGCTGCAGTGGTAAAAGAAGGATTGAGCGGTGACCAGAGTTAGTATTTGCCTGGATGAGGGAAACAATGTTCGAGAAGAATAGTTGTTACTTTGCCCCCCAAAAAATGTGATAGAGGAGATCATAAGAATTATAGAGGCCTGGCACATTTGGGTAAATTAGAGGTGTATAATAGGGTTTGCCTTTGAGAAAGTAAAACATCATAGAAACATCGCGAGCAGAACTACGTGAGTCTAGACAAGGAAGAGGGTGAGCGGATAACTGTTTGTCATGAGACAGTTGTGTGCGATGAAAGAAAAGGCAAATGCTTTATGCAGTATTCATGGACCCTGAAAAGGCATTTGATAGAACTGACAGAAACGCAATGTGGGCATTAAGGAGGACGTGTGGTACAGGAAACAGGAAGTTGAGAAATTACAAATTTCTGTGATGTCACCAGAGCACATGTTGCATGTTGACAAAAGAGTTGTGGCGGAATCAAAGCTAAGCGCAAAAAAAAAGTAAGCAAATCTTTCCACAGTTACTTTAATCGTAAAGGGTGACAAATTTTCCCACAGCCACACTTTCCCCTATACGTTATTACTTTTAAGTGCAGGACGGTTGGTTCAGGAAGGAAAACAAACAAAACACATTCATGTACTCACCATCAATGACTGACTTCAGGGGTAGGCGCTGTGCTGTCTGCTACATATAGGTTAGGCTAGTAGAGACAACCAGCGCCGAGAATCACAACACAAAACAACCAACCGAGAACTACAACCATACAACAACTTAACACGACAAATCACTGCGCTGACGAACACCAACAACTCGAAACACGACAACCATACAACTCGACCCCAGCACCACAAATTCCCAAACACTGTCACTGTCCCCAACCGCCAACTCGGACACCAAAATGCACAACCAACCTCTTCAACTTCACCACAGCCAGACAGACACAAGCACCACAACCTTACAGTTGTGGTGCTTGTGTCAATCAATTCACACAATGTCAACTGACCATCAATGGATAAAACCGCTGCCAAACCAACTGTTTAGTACCGACTTAGACTTCCTCACTTCGTACTACCGCCACTGATATACTCGGTGACTTCTCCAACAGACAAGCCAAACGCTTACGCCGCCATCAAACCACTCCCATTTATCCCAATTTCTCTCTCTCTCTCTCTCTCTCTCTCTCTCTCTCTCTCTCTCTCTCTCTCTCTCTCTCACGCAATCCTCGAAGACGTTGCCAAATTTAAATTACCATCTAACTCCTCCATAGAGTGACTGTTTTGGTGTCAACTTGAGCGTGAGGTAAGGCTGGGTCAAGTCTTCATGTATGTTTATAGGGATCAGTCACTATTTATTTTTATATAGGATTTCATTCCTATATAAACAGTGTTTCATCCGTTAACACCAGAAAATTGAAAAAAATAAACATGAAAGCTATCTCGTT
>NC_061106.1:11243351-11276754 GCF_015104395.2 Macrobrachium nipponense | reverse complement strand
ATTAAGAAGAAAAATTGGGTATGCGGTCTATGCCCTTCTACCCGATTAGATGTTATTCAGAGTACTGGACTTTGGTTGAACAGAATTGTACTTATGATGTTGAAAGTTTGCAATGAAATTCAAGAATATTTCTTCAGTTTTATTGATTGATTCGTTTATTATGTTAACGATAACATGCATATTACTTTATATGTTATGTTATATACTTTGACTAAAAAAAAAACAATGATTATTTATTACTTTGTAAGTACAATTTAATGAAAGGATAGTCACAGAAAATATGGACTTCCAGAAATTTTTTTGTCTTTTTCCCACCTACTTATTCTAGCACCACTTCACTTCCATTATAAAAACATTTAGCCCTTACACTCAATACCCCAAATTCTCGACGCTCATTGTATCTATATCATTTCTATCAAAAGCCCTTTTGATAGATTATCAATAATGCCGAAAATATGAAGTATTAAAATAGTATCACCATTTTGTACTAATTGCCAAAACTGAGAATTTTATTTAAGATTATCTACCTTTTTTTGTAAGTAAAATCTAAATGTTTCTGTTTTTATTTTACATAGATCTCACCATATGACCAAAACTCTCAGTAATGCTGTAAATGTAGAAATAAACATGACTACTTGGGATAATATATATATATATATATATATATATATATATATATATATATATATATATATATATGAATTCTTATCATATTACCGTGATTCATATACATGCATTAAGCTACAAATGTCCTTTAATATCCAATTCGCTCTACCTCGGAATTAATACATTTTCATATATGTTAACCGAAGAGGAATCTTTTAGTTGATAATAATTTCGTCCTCCCGTGGACTCGAACCAGCGGTCAGAGTGAGGAGAAATCAGGACTGCAGTGACATGATCCACTCGGCCAACTTGTTGGCTTAAAATATGTGAAAATATATTAATTCCGAGGTAGAGTGAATTGGATATTAAAGGACATTTGTAGCTTAATGCATATATAATATATATAATATTATATATATATTATAATGTATGTATTATATATATATATATATATATATATAGATATATATCTATATATATTTTATGTATTAGTATCTTTAATAATCTAATATCATCAGATATATTATATATATTAATTCTTGACTTGGGGTCATACTGAACAGTTGAAAGTTCTGAATGGGGTCGTGCTAAGAAAAGCCTTGGAACTCTTGTAATAGAACAATCATTTCCTGACTCATTCCCTCAGAACCTTACCCTCAGAGAGATAGACATTGCAAATGTTCAGCAACTCAGTCACACTGTTCACATCCAGCCCCAGTGTTTCAATGGTAAACCCTTCCACTGAATGGAGCGCCTCAGTAGCGTGGTCGGTATGGTGTTGGCTTGCCACCTCGTTGGCCGCGAGTTCGATTCTCGAGCGTTCCACTGAAGTGTTAGAGATGTGTATTTCTGGTGATAGAAGTTCATTCTCGACGTGGTTCGGAAGTCACGTGAAGCCGTTGGTCCCATTGCTGAATAATCACTGGTTCCATGCAACGTAAAAACACCATACAAACAAACAAACCTTCCACTAAATGTATCTTTCTATTCTTTAACTTCCTAACAGGCCTACTTACGTAGTCAACATTCACTTCCAGAAGTAGTATCCAAATAATACTAACCCTCTCCGCCCTGGCATCATTCAGTTCTGACGCTCTTCTATCCACCACTTACTACAGCAAAGATCTCAAAATGCGCACTCCATTGATCAAGGACCAAGAACAACATCCTCCAATCGCATCTTTTATTCTCCTGTTCATTTATTCAGGAACCTTTCCTCTTTAATTTACCTCCCTGTAGAACAATTTTTCTGTCTAAAGTTCCTAAACAAATCTACTCTGTTTTTGTCTCTCATTTTCTACTTGACTACTGTATCCATCCTCCAGTATGATTTGATTTGATTTGGTTTATATAGATTTTTGGCATTATGCCAAGCAACTGGGGCAACTAAGGCCATTCAGCGCTGAAACGGAAATTGACAATCAAAGTTTTGAAAGTCGTAACAGGAGTTAAACCTCGCAGTTGCACTATGAAACAATTGTTAGGAGAGAGTGGACAGTAAGATGGAAGAAAGAGATTATGAACGGAGGTACAGTAAAAGGAATGAAAGTAGTTGCAGCTAGGGGCCGAAGGGACGCTTCAAAGAACCTTAATTAATGCCTGCATTGCACAGAATGAGGTGCACTGACGGCACTGTAGCCTTCTACGGAGATCCTCCCGTATGGTACAGCTAAATTGTCCTCACTCCCACAATGCAACTGCATCTTAAACAATTGCCTTGTTTACATAACAATACCATTTTCTCATCCTACCACTTAATGTTATTCCCCTTTTCTGCCCTTGTATACGAAATCCCTGCTCTCTCTATAAATAGATCGCAGAATGTTACAAACTCCTCATCTGTTCCTTCCGACTCCAGGTTTTTAACACGAAAGTTCATTCATTTTTTCATATGTGCTCTTTTCACTAATTGCAACCACATTTTCAATCTTTCTCCCCAAGTTTTATATGTATATATATTTATATATATACAATGTAGCACGAAAGTCCATTTGCTTGAGAATGTAATAAAATACACCTAAGAAGGCGAGTGAAAACGGTACTTGGAACAAGTACTTTCGTAATATATTCTACATTTCCAAGTTCACTTAAAAAAGTAGAATATACTACGAAAGTATTTATTCCATTCGCTTTCTTAAGTGGATTTTATGATACACACACACACACACAAACATATATATATATATATATATATATATATATATATATATATATAGTATGTATATATATATACACACACACACACACACATATATATATATATATATATATATATATATATATATATATATATATATATATATATATACATCGTTTATGAGAATGCATAGTTACTGTTCATTGTTCCACTTTTATCAATTTTTTCTCTTGACCCATTTCTGCCTCTTAGGATTGATTTGTCTATCGCGTGAGAAAATTCCAGTGTATCAACTGGTCTTGTTTATTTATGTAAGTTTGGCGGGACTGTTTTCTTACCAATATGTCCCATTAAGCTCCAGCATCGTTAAACTCCCTAACAGCTTGCCTAAGTTGCACGACCTCACCCAGAAGTCACAGACAAAAGCTTCGCTGAATACACTGAGACGGAAGAGTATTTCCTCTGCGCTTGCCTTGAGCGCTTTCTGTTAATCTCACTTGTAGGTGTGTGGTTGGATATGCATTCTTGAGGTATACCCTGGCCCTTCCCACGCCTTCCATTGCAATAAATCCCTCAGTAATGCCAACACTAGATATGATTCACAGATGATGCTAGCTAACCTATCCCAGTCTGCTGCCCCACCTATACGTAGCCCTACCGTAGCTGTGACGTCAGGCATCATTTCTTAGTCAGCCATAAGCCTCCTCGGCAGGTGAGACCCACTTGGGGGATCCTAACAAACGTTTCATTGCAAGCCAATAACCTTAGTTACAACATTAAGTTCAGCACTGGTAAATCTTCATATGTCTTGTCTTTTTCCAACCATCACATGCATATTACTGCTCATTTTCAACTGGCAAGAGGAGAACAAAAGTGGCAGTTCAATAACAGTTTTTAGCTCTGATTTGGCTGTGGGTCTGAGGTCACGAAAATAGTCGTTGGCGAATTTGCCTTGTCTTCCCATAAGTTCGTACACTTATATATGCTGTACTTCTTTATTTGGAGCCAGGGGCGCCCGCAGAATATTTTGCAAGGGTGGACCAATTATATATATATATATATATATATATATATATATATATATATATATATATATATATATATATATATATATATATATATAATATATATATATATATGCAGTTGAATTGCGATGCAAGTAATTCAAGTGAAGCAAGATGCGATAAAGAAACATTACAGAAAGCTACATTGACCTTTTATTCAGGAGTTCCATATACTGTTCAACTGAAACCAGACATTTCTTGAAAGAAGAACGCAGTTATATACAGCATACAAATATTGTACAATAAAATAAGGATACCTCTAATTTATTTAAACTGGAATATTGCACTGTAGAATGGAAGGAAAACAAAGTGATGTCGTTAAATGCAATAAAGGTAATATATATATATATATATATATATATATATATATATATATCTATATATCTATATATATATATATATATATATATATATATATATATATATCGAGCTACAATGTCCTTTAATATCTAATTCGCTCTACCTCGGAATTAATATATTTTCATATATGCTTAACCGAAGGGGAATTTTTTTTTTTCTCGATAATAGATTTACCTGTAGAGCGAATTAGATATTAAAGGACATTGTAGCTCGATATATGTATATGAATCACGGTTAATGTGATATGACTTATATATATATATATATATTATATATAAATTTTTTGAAGGATTTCAGGCGGGGAAAAGTGGTCCAACCCCAACCCTTGTCCCAACGAGCCAGCGCCCACATAAGAAGCAGAAACGATCTTATCGCTTTAACATCTCTTTATCCACGTGTCACTGTTTTTTTTTTTTTTTTGTCCTTGATATGACAAATTCCAGAAGTCAAATGAAAATGCCAGCATTAAAATAGCTCCAGAGAAAATAGAGCTTAACTGAACATTAAAAGTAGATAAGAAAGTGATTATCGTTTTTAGACGTGTTTTTTTAATATAAATGTCTTCTTAGTTGCGCAAGTATAAAGGGGTGTATCGTTAAATATTTAGCAATAGATTCACAAAGTGTTGTCGTGTGTTCCTGATTTTGGTGGATGTTTGCCCTGGTAAGGATTGTGTGGAAGAAGGAGAATCATATTTGTCACAGCGATGTCCTCTGAGTCCGAAACTGGTTCAGAGTTTCCGGAGTTGTAATCTCAGCTCTTGGTGTGTAAGCAGTTCACTACAGAGACACACACACATGCATACGTACATATTCAGATATACGTATATATATATATATATATATATATATATATATATATATGACTGGTACAAATGTTCTGTTACAACAGAATTCCATCAAATAAAAGGAGCCCATAAAAACGCTAAAATATAAAGAGAAAATACTATATTTCAGAGACTGCTGTCTCCCTCTTCAGGTAGATGAAATGTTGTTAACAATAATTCATCTACCTGAAGAGGGCGTCAGCAGTCTCTGAAACATAGTATTTTTTCTCTATATTTTGACGTTTTTATGGGCTCCTTTTATTATATATTGTTACGACCCTTGTTGGGCCGTGGTGCAAGTTCTTTCGCACAAGAATAGAGAGGACAGTGATCTTACCAAGTATCCAGCTAAATTCAGTCAGCGGAGACAAAAACACACAGGAAACTCAACAATATTTATTAACAAACAAAGCAAAAGAATAATAAAGTCAGCCTTGTGACTATACAGGACACAACTTAGTCCTTACTACTCCCTTAGGAGTTCCCAAACACTAACACTAAACCCTAGACAGAAAATAAGAGAAATATACTGCATAAATTAGCAAAATGGGCCCAACATCAACGTAAATATAAACCAATACCTATAACTAAACAGAGAGGAAAGAAGTAAGAGACCAACAGGGGGAAAACTCTTAATTCTCCTACCTACAAATATAAACTAAATCTTAAATATAAAAATATCCAACATATTAATTGATATATAATACCTACAAGAAATAACGAAAATTATAGCATCACTCGTGTCAAGATATACACAAAGACTGGCATATATATATATAAAGTGACAATAAGAAATGCCAACAATCTCGAACGACTCACTATACGAGAATAAATAAGAAAAAGAATACTCGGGAAGAGCTCCTCACACTGAATAAGGGATGAATGGATGTGATAAGGGATGACTGGATGCCCAAACGATTCAGGTTAAAACAGTTGCCTTGCTGTAGGCCGAAATACAGAGGGAGCCGTGATCTCTTACATCCACTGAATGCCACGTATCAGGCCAATACTCAGCTATCTGAAGGGCGTGCAGCTACACAGGTCACCAATACCATGGGGAAGGAGTCTGTCGTGCTCCCGACCAAAAACACAAGGGAAATTCCCTACCTGGTAGCAACCGCCCTACTTGCACCTTCACGGGCCTCAATGCCCCCACCGCTGCAGCTCAGAAGGACGTCGTAGGCAAACACAGTGATGTCCCTCCCACGTCCACTCTGTCGGGATCCAGCGCCGATATCAGAGCCCGCAGGAAAGTACACACAGTAAGGGGGTAAGTCACCGCAGATGGCAGAAATGCCCCTGCGCCTTCAATACTGACGACGACAAATCCTTCGAAGGGCGATTAAGAAAAATATGCCAGCTGCACAACCATGCGGGGAGAATAGCGAGCCCGAACTGTTGTCGGGAAAAAGTCGCGCCCCTCCAATATCCTCACTGGTGTCCTTTTCACCAACCACTCAAAAGATAAACAAAACAAAAAAACTAGCATTAATAAGATGCTCACAAACATTTAACAAGCGGGGAGGAGGTTTAACAAGCAGTTCGCTTGACGCTCAGCCGAGACCAAAGTAAAGCTTAAAACTAAAACCTTAAAAACTAATTTCCTTAAGCTAACTTTATATACAACAAAATATAACAAAAAGCAGTAACAAGGCTGAGATAAAAATAAAGCAAAAGCAATGCCAATTACGTTAATACATGATACCTTCCTCCCCGAAGAAAAAAAAGAATTTTTCAGCAAAAATAATTTTTTTTTTTTTTACTACTGTGGTATAAACAAACCTGTAAGGAAAGAACAATAAAGACAACCAATAACAGGCAAACATACAATAATAGAACAATAAACCTGAAACCAAATTGTGTTAAAATATCAATAATAGAATATACCACGAGAGAATACAAACCAAACGCTTTATATAGCTTACCATTATTTTAAAGCTCAATGATAATACCATACTCTGAACCCAAAGTCAAAGCATGGCAAAAGACAGACATAACATAATACCAATAATTTAAACAGGATCATAACAGTCACAAATTCTCAAATCTAAGGAAACCATCTTACCTAGCTTAACCTAAATAAACTTAGACACACACAGGCATACACCTTAACCTACAACACACCATCAATATAGTTCAAAGAGTCATATAAATAATAAAATCAAAATTCTTAGTATACCGGGACAAATCAATCATTCGTTAGGAATCATGAACCATTATAACATACAAGAGTGTATACCACTCATAGAAACCTTACAGAAACTTACTAAATCTACAAAACAACTCTTGAAATATTACTTAAACTATACTACATTCAAAAGTAATTTTTTCCATACAACCTAATTGGAGAAACGAGCAGGGCAGCGTACGAGAAGGATCAGGCAAGCACACTAAGTCCTAGAAAGGGCGTCAGGAATTTTATTGTCTGTCCCTTTTACGTGTTTAATAATAAGGTTGAATTCCTGCAGAAATAGGGCCCAACGCAAAATCCTCTGGTTGGCGCCCTTCATCCGCTCGATGAAAACCAGAGGATTGTGGTCCGTCCAAATCTCAACCGGAAAAGAAAAATTGGTCACATAAGGTTTGAAATGGTTAAGAGCGCGGACCAAAGAAAGAGCTTCCTTTTCAATGGTGGAGTAACGCCTTTCCGCTGCCAGAAGCTTCTTACTATAGTAAGATACCGGATGAACACCGTCCTCCTTCCGTTGGAAAAGGACCCCTCCAATCCCGACATCACTGGCATCTACCGCGATAATAAAAGGTTTCTGAAAATCTGGGGAAGTCAAAATAGGGTTAGTAATTAGCACCGATTTAAGTTTATTAAAAGATTCTTCACACCGATCAGACCACAAGAACCTTTTTCCTTTTTCTAATAAAGTAGTAAGAGGCTGAGCAAGATCTGAGTAATTACGCACGAAACGGCGGTAATAACCAGTCATGCCCAGCACCCTTCTTACCTCTCTAACATTACTTGGCCTTTTCAAACTTATAATTGCCTCGAGGTTAGCTTGTTTCGGAGCCACCTGACCCAAACCAACCTCGTGACCCAAATAACAAACCTTGGCCTGGCCCAATTCGCACTTAGCCAAATTAACAACAAGTCCTGCAGACCTAAGGGCTTCAAAAACCTTACGTAACCTTAGCATGTGGGTATCCCAGTCATTACTATATACTACCAAGTCATCGATATAAATTTCCGTTCCTTCCAAACCACAAATTACCCTATTCATGAGCCTCTGAAAAGTACAAGCTGCATTCTTCATTCCAAATGGCATAACCTTACACTCGTATAGGCCAAATGGAGTGACAAATGCTGATATCTCACGAGCTCGATCGGATAATGGAACCTGCCAATAACCTTTCAAAAGATCCAGCTTAGTAATAAATTTGGCAGAACCAATCCGATCCAAACAATCTTCAATACGAGGGAGGGGAAAAGAATCATTTTTAGTATTTTTGTTCACTTTGCGGTAGTCCACACACATGCGGAACTTACCGTCTGCTTTTTTTACTAATACAATAGGAGAACTCCAGGGACTCACAGATGGTTGAATAAGGTCATGCTTCAACATGTACTCTATCTCCTTACAGACCAAATCCAATTTTACTGGGTTCAGCCGGTAAGGACTTTGCTTCACAGGGGAAGCACCACCTACATCAACGTCATGATTTAAAATATTTGTTCTACCTGGAGCATCCTGAAAAAGATCTGAAAAGGAATGAATTAAATTAAGCACATCCTTCCGTTTGTCAACATCTAAATGATCTAAACCACTTTTCAACATCTCCAAATTTTGCATATTTTCACCCAATGCATCTGAAGGAACCTGACACCCTAACTCATCTGAGTCCTCTGGAGGCACATCCACTACCACAGACACAGGCTCGTACACGATCGCTAATGGATCACCTTGCTTACCATGATAAGGTTTCAGCCTGTTAATGTGAAATACTCTACACTTACGGCTTGAACCGGGGGCCTCAATTTCATAGTTAAACTCTGACAGTTTCCTCAGAACCTTCCAAGGGCCCTTATATCTTGGTTCTAGAAAACTATCTGGGTCCATACTCAACACCAGCACTAGCTCCCCAGGTTCAAATGAACGTACCTTTACCTTTTTGTCAAAATTACCTTTCATTACTGACTGTGACCGTTCCAAATTTTCCCTAGCAAATTTCCAAGCACTAAACATTTTACCCTTCAAGTCTTCGACAAACCTTCCAACTTTTATTTCACCCTTCCGGTTCGATTCGAGCATTTCAAAAACAATTTCCAATGGGAGCGCGAACCTTGTGCCCAAATACCAACTCAAAAGAAGCTACTCCAGTAGAAGAGTTAGGGTGGCTCCTGATAGCAAAGAGGGCAAAAGAGAGGGCTTTGTCCCAATCACTACCATTATCATAACAATGTTTCTTCAGGACAGACTTGAGGGTTTGGTGGAATCTTTCCACCACACCTTGACTCTCTGGGTGATAAGGTACGCTGGTAATGTGCTGAATGGCCAGTTCAGCACACTTACCCCTAAATACCTTACTCGTGAAATTCGTCCCACAGTCGGTCTGAATTACACGAGGGAGACCATACCTGGAAAAGAAATCAATAAGTTTTTCAAAAACAACTTTGGAAGTAATACGCCTCATAGGTATAGCTTCAGGAAAACGAGAGGCTCTATCCATGATAGTTAATAAATATACGAAACCTGTTTTAGTCTTAGGTAAGGGACCTACAACATCAATTACTAACTCAGAAAATGGTTCACCTATGGCAGGTATGGGATGCAGCGGGGCTTTAGGGATCCCCTGATTAGGTTTACCCATAACTTGACAAGTCTCACATTCTCTGATAAACTGCTTCACACTCAATTTAATTCCAGGCCACCAAAAATACCTAACCAAGCTGTGGAAGGTTTTTAACACACCCAAATGACCTGAAAAAAAATTGGTATGAGCTAATTCCAAAATAGAATTTCTGAATTGAGAAGGTACCACAATCTGTTCCACTCTACCAGTTTTATTCAAATTATCAGATGCGGGACGACTAAACCTATATAATAAGCCCCTTACAAACCTAGGTTTAGTCAGATCCTCAACATCGCCCAAATCAAAATCAAACTCATCTTTTTGAGCTTTAATAAAAGCAGCTCTGTTCCAATCAAGTTTCATATCATTAACTACAGTATCATTACCACTACTCTCTACTGACCCGGGCCTTACTACATCTAACTCTACACTACTTAACATTAAGTCATCATCATTATCCACATCAAGTAAACTAACAGCTTTTGCTGCAGACAGAGTAATTACAGCCACGGGACTAGCATTTACAGATAATAAAGGGAAAATCTCCCGTCCTTCACTATCCAGCATATCATTTCCCAGGATACCATCAATACCCGGGATAGGTAGACTATCCACCACAGCCAACTCAGTGATGCGATCATACCCTGGAAAAGACATGCGGACATTAACCAAAGGAGCCGACACAATCGAGTCTGGGAAACCTCCCAATAATACAAAATTTCCAGTATATTTCTCAGAACCGTTCAATGCCCTCTTCATGACCAACGACCGGGCAGAACCGGTGTCCCTAAAAAACTTCACCTGGACAACACAAGAGTCAAAAATCAATTTTCCAGGCCATACATATTTGTCATACTTAAGTCACAATTGAGGATTAGGAGCATCAGACTTACTACTATTTCCTAAACTACCACTATCTACTACAGATCTGTCTACAGAACTACTACTTCTAACATTTGACCTATCATTAACTAATGCTACAGGACTTTGATTATTACGCTCTAGGTACCGCCTACGAGCATTACACTGGCTTTGGAAATGCCCTGGCTTATTACACCAGAAACATGTTCCTCTACGGCCTGAACCTCTGTTTCCATTATTATTGATTCTGTTATTTCCCCCATTTGGGAAGTCTCTATTAACAAAAACCCTAGGGGGAGGAGGACCTCCTTGGACTCTACCCATATCCCTACCACCTGAAAAGGAATTAGTGACATTAATATTCTTAGAGATATTGGGAGTCAACAAGGGGGGTTCAACTCTCCTACCACCACTATGGGAGCGAGATGAAGGGTTATTCAAGACCTTATAATTAAAATTGCCACTACCTGAACGGTGAGTCAACACAAACTCATCTGCTAATTGAGCGGCACTACTCACTTTCATGGCCTTTACCTCCTCAAGGTGGACCCTTAACTCCCTGCTGCAGGCCTTCTTAAACTCCTCAAGGAGCATCAGTTCGCGTAATCCAGCGAAAGTAACTACCTGACGACTTTTCAGCCAGTCGTCGAACTGTTCCTCCTTGACACGTGCAAATTCTACGAAGGACTGTGCAGGGTGTTTCATATAGTTCCGAAATCTGAGGCGGTAGGCCTCAGGGACCAGGTCATATGCTTTCAAAATCAAGCTTTTCACTTTTTGGTAGTCCCGGGCTACTCCCTCCTCCAAGGCATTGTATACCCGAATTGCCTTGCCCACTAACCTACATTGGATTAGAACCGTCCACATCTCTGTGGGCCAGGACAATCGGGTGGCCACACGCTCAAATGCCTTGAAGAACTCAGGGACATTTTGTTCGTCAAATACAGGCACTAATTTAAGTGCCGCACCTAGATTGAACCTTTCCTGAAAATTTACTTTAGGGGAACTGGCCATATTGGTCCCCTGTAACCTTGCCATCTGCAAATTAAGGTTAGCCATCTCCAACTCGTGTCGCCTTGCCCGCTCGTTCTCCTCAAATTCAATCTTCCTTAACTCGATTCTTTTACATATTAACCTGTATTCCACCTCCTCCTTGGAGTCACCCAAAGCATTAACAGGGGCCAGGGGTTCAACTGGCACAGAATTAGGGGGGAAGAAAGGATTATTTGACACATTAAGTAAATTTGCAGGACCCTTATAAATGGTACCTGTAAGAGGGGGATCCTCGAACAGGGTTAGGCCAGCTCTCACACTCACACTATCCTCTTCCAAATCATTTATACTACCTTCACCAATACTATCCATATCACTCTCCCTATCACTAACTAAATGCTCAGCCTCTGCCAAGTCCTGGTTGACCTTATCCCTAACCGCCACCAATATTTCCTTCTTAGTGTCCACTGACTTCAGCGGAACACCCAACCACTTAGCACATTCAATTAAATGTTTTTTGTTTAACACTGGTAAGTGCTTAAGGCAATCAGCCGACCCCAAAAACTCAGCTGGGTCAAAAATAAACTCTTCCATTTTAACAAATAATTCAGGGGGGAAGGCAACACTATCAAAACAGTAACAAATACTGAAGCGTCCACCTGAGTGTCGCTCCACCGACCAAAATACCGGATACCCCGAGCTCTCTATCCTGTCACGGTCGCCAAATATGTTAGGACCCTTGTTGGGCCGTGGTGCAAGTTCTTTCGCACAAAAATAGAGAGGACAGTGATCTTACCAAGTATCCAGCTAAATTCAGTCAGCGGAGACAAAAACACACAGGAAAACTCAACAATATTTATTAACAAACAAAGCAAAAGAATAATAAAGTCAGCCTTGTGACTATACAGGACACAACTTAGTCCTTACTACTCCCTTAGGAGTTCCCAAACACTAACAATAAAACTAAACCCTAGACAGAAAATAAGAGAAATATACTGCATAAATTAGCAAAATGGGCCCAACATCAACATAAATATAAACCAATACCTATAACTAAACAGAGAGGAAAGAAGTAAGAGACCAACAGGGGGAAAACTTAATTCTCCTACCTACAAATATAAACTAAATCTTAAATATAAAAAATATCCAACATATTAATTGATATATAATACCCACAAGAAATAACGAAAATTATAGCATCACTCGTGTCAAGATATACACAAAGACTGGCATATATATATAAATATAAAGTGACAATAAGAAATGCCAACAATCTCGAACGACTCACTATACGAGAATAAATAAGAAAAAGAATACTCGGGAAGAGCTCCTCACACTGAATAAGGGATGAATGGATGTGATAAGGGATGACTGGATGCCCAAACGATTCAGGTTAAACAGTTGCCTTGCTGTAGGCCGAAATACAGAGGGAGCCGTGATCTCTTACATCCACTGAATGCCACGTATCAGGCCAATACTCAGCTATCTGAAGGGCGTGCAGCTACACAGGTCACCATTACCATGGGGAAGGAGTCTGTCGTGCTCCCGACCAAAAACACAAGGGAAATTCCTACCTGGTAGCAACCGCCCTACTTGCACCTTCACGGGCCTCAATGCCCCCACCGCTGCAGCTCAGAAGGACGTCGTAGGCAAACACAGTGATGTCCCTCCCACGTCCACTCTGTCGGGATCCAGCGCCGATATCAGAGCCCGCAGGAAAGTACACACAGTAAAGGGGTAAGTCACCGCAGATGGCAGAAATGCCCCTGCGCCTTCAATACTGACGACGACAAATCCTTCGAAGGGCGATTAAGAAAAATATGCCAGCTGCACAACCATGCGGGGAGAATAGCGAGCCCGAACTGTTGTCGGGAAAAAGTCGCGCCCCTCCAATATCCTCACTGGTGTCCTTTTCACCAACCACTCAAAAGATAAACAAAACAAAAAAACTAGCATTAATAAGATGCTCACAAACATTTAACAAGCGGGGAGGAGGTTTAACAAGCAGTTCGCTTGACACTCAGCCGAGACCAAAGTAAAGCTTAAAACTAAAACCTTAAAAACTAATTTCCTTAAGCTAACTTTATATACAACAAAATATAACAAAAAGCAGTAACAAGGCTGAGATAAAAATAAAGCAAAAGCAATGCCAATTACGTTAATACATGATAATATACATACTACTACATACATACATATATTATATATATATATATATATCTATATAGATATATATATATATATATATATATATATATTATATATATATATCATATATATAGATGAGAGAGAGAGAGAGAGACGAGAGAGAGAGAGAGAGAGAAATGTCCTAAAAAGGACTGTACCAGTTGCTGTTTTTTAAAACTGTGTGGAGATCATTTCCAGTGAAACTGCAGAAGGAAGGAAATGAGGGATTTCTGTTCCCCCGACCTGTGCTGTTCTTCGAAACCTTATCAAGAAGAGAGACCTTTTCGCATGAAGAACAGCGAAGGTGATCTCCTCTCGATTTCAGACAACTCGTTTGCAGCCCATTTCTTCATCTCCTTCTATCTTCTTTCCAAAAACGTTCGGAGCCACACGAGTGTCAGGCACTAAGTGACTGACAGCATCTGACACTACCCTGTAGACTTTCCTGCATCTACACCTACCGATTAGGTAGTCACGAGTTCGATTCCCCACTCTCCCAACGTGGAATCAGAGGAATTTGTTTCCGGCGATTAGAAATTCGTTTCTCGATATAATGTGGTTCGGATCCCACAATAAGTTGTAGGTCCCGTTGCTAGGTAACCAGTTGGCTCTTAGCCACGTAAAAATATCTAATCCTTCGGGCCAGCCCCAGGAGAGCTAGCTGTTAACCAGCTCAGTGGTCTGGTTAAACTAAGATAGACTTAATTTTTCCCACATCAACAAGATCCAGGGATGAAGATGCCAATGCAAATTGGAATTCAAGTAAATCTTCTTCACAGTTATTTGAAAAGATGTTTGTTTACAATATTTCATAAAGAATTTTTTTTTTTTTTTTTTTTTTGCTGGAATTTATGGCTTGTCATTTTCGTAATGAAGCTGGTAGCTAACTGAAATAGCTGGTTAGTCCTGAATCGAGTTGAACTGTGTCCCTTGCAGTTATCTTGTAATTAGGATTCGTAAACCTCGTCTCCTTCGAGTCTTAGAACTCATTCATTCCTAAATCACGATCAGTTCTTGCGCTAGCCCATGCAGGCCTATTTGCGTCGTAATACACCTGAAGTCATTGGAACCCCTGATTCAGGTGCTCGATGAAAGAGTCAGGTTTACCACTGCTGTAGTGCACCTCAGTGGCGTGATCGGTATGGTCTTGACATGCCACTTCGGTGGCCGCGAGTTCGATTCTCTGGCATTCCATCGAGGGGGGGTGAGAGGTATGTATTTCTGGTGATAGTAGTTCACCCTCGACGTGGTTCGGAAGTCACGTAAAGCCGTTGGTCCCGTTGCTGAATAACCACTGGTTCCATGCAACGTAAAAAGACCATATAAACAAACAACTACAGTACTCCACGGTGAAGGTAAAGTAATTACTCAATACATTTCACACACTATCCTTGATTCCAAGATCGGTGTAGGAAAGGAAGCTTTCTATAAATGGGTTCATTAACGGTTCGGTAGATTAAGTTTAAACGTGGCAGCGCCCGTTATGTTGTTTTTTCTGGGGCCACCCTCTGCCAATATCCCAAATCGTTGAGTTTACTAATTGATGTTGCAATTTGTGTTCAAGTATGTTTATAATCGTGTCTGTAGAAAGCATAGCTAGCCAACTTCGAAAAGAAGTGTTACCGAACCTTGTTACGCCTTCTATGCCCTAATACAGAGGTGATCAGAAAACTCTTACTAGGATATATTTTGTTTGCCGTAAGTAACACCACATCACAGGGAATCAAGGTGAAAAAGTAAAAAAAAAATAAATAAATAAATAAATAAAAAATAAACAACAGAAAAATCCACAAGAAAAATAGTTACATTCATCTTTCCCAGAACCACATTAAAAAAAAGGACAGGAACAGTGCTATAATTTCAATTTGTGACTATGTTGTTGGTATCTGGGTATCCCACAAAGCAGAAATAAAGGATAAAAAAGATGGTATATATGAGGTTGTTTATAAAATCAAGGATAATAAATTAAATATATTATATATATATATATATATATATATATATATATATATATATATCCTAATAAAATCTTATATGGGTAACTAGAGAAAAATATTTATATTAAAATACATAGATTATTTGTAAAAAGTACAAGATAAGATTTTTGTTAGATCCTAGTAAATTTAAGTCAGCTAGGATAAAATTCTGAATGTAATTCTGTTAAAATTGTAAAATATTGTATATTTTCGCTAATAAAAGATAAAAAAAGATAGTCAAAGGTTTTCACTATAAAGATAGGTATGTATCCTCCTTTGCGGCGTGTTTGGTACAACCCCGTTGGGTATGAAGGTAAAAGCATAAACAAAAGACTGTAAATATTATGAAGATAATGACCCTCAAGAAATATTAGTCATAGAGAACGAGCCCTGAAAACACTTGGGTTAAATTTTGTTTTATTGCTTTAATTGCTTCAATTTCCACCATAAATTAATGTGGCTTTTTTTTCCTGACCGTTTTCCCAGCTGAAATTGTGACTTTTTTCTGTGACTTTTTGTCTCCTGTGACTTGATTACCGGCCACAGTCTGGGGATTGCCCAGAAGACAGAGCACTGACGTCATGCCTCAAAGGATTTAAGATTACGATGCTCGGTCAAAAAAACATCCGAGTAGATGACACATTTAGTGGCCGCAGATCACAAATCATGATTTAAATAATGGATCTTTAGGTCTTGTGCAGAATCATGTTCTTTGGAGTTATAGGAATCACAGGAAAGTGTTGAAAGGAAAAAGAAAAACAGTCAAAGCCATTGGGGTCGGTGAACGGACTTTGACTTCGCACACTCACACAAACAAGTGACTCTTCAGCTTCCGAAAGGAAATTGATCCTCTTAAACGTCATCGACGGATTGGTACGTTCACATTCAAGAAGGATCTCGTTTCTTCCTACATATGGTGTACGAAAACCAGAGTGAAATGTATTATGCTCTGTTGACTGTTTGGTAATCGATGTTTTTTCTCTATGTTACAAATTTACGATATTAAGTGTTATTACTTTTTTTTTAGCATTGTTTATGTTCCGACAAATTACTGACAGCAAGTTCAGTACTGAATGCGTTGCACAACCTACACTATTTCAAAGATCAAAACTGTTAGAGCTCTTTGTTTCATGTTTGTAAGCTATTAAATGGACAAGTCAGCTTTTATTTGTAATTGGGATCCCCCTTGGATTTAAGATAAAAAGGTTTTTGAGTTTATCCCACTGTCAGACCGCACCTTTTGCAATAAAAGGGTCTCAAGTTGTTCCGTCATATTTAGGACCTCCGAGCTATGATCTCATTGAGCACGAAAGGCGGTGATTGTTCATTCTCATACTGACCGAAGACAGCTGATTCGTGTTGACGCTGTCATAAGTCTAACGCTTCATACGAGGTGGCTTTGTGAATGACATTTATTACTGACATTACAGTGACGCGGGAAAGCCTGCTAGATCATATCATTCCACGCGGTGCTCTCCCCACCTTCGCCATCGCCTTGATAGTACGACCGCACTGACAACACTGACGCAATAAAACCAGATGCGACGGAAAGAACGCTACCATGGCTTCTTCTCAGATGCTACGGGACGTCGGAACCACTTCCAATGTCCAACGGAGATAGAACGCTCGGCGGTGAGCTCCGCTGTAAGCATGGATGAGTTCGGGGAAAACCGATTCGCAGTTGGGGAGTAATCCCAGTGGCTTACCCAGCAGTCAAGGTCAGTCCTAAACTCTAAACTCTAATCTGTGCAGACGCCTCGGAGATGAATCACCCGTAGTCTTGCCGGAGGGAGTGACGTCAGTGGATGACGTCATCATTGTGACACATTTGATAAGTCTTTAGATCTGTATATAACTTGAATCTTACGTTCTTGGATGCGAGCAATTGCACGAAAGGCAATACAATAGAGCACAGAGGACGTCCATTACACTCATATTTCACCAACAACAAAATTGTGGAACTTGATCTACATTGAATAAAGGGGTGTTTGGTTTCAAAACAGAGGCAGATTCATGGTGGACAGAATGCGTCAGATATTCGCCTCGCAGAAGAGGATCTTTTAATGGATCATATTCCTCATTACATTGTTCACATGACGTCACAGCGTTTATATGTACACACTTTCATAATAACAGGTAAAACTTCCTCACATACCCATATACATGACATGTTACAATGACCTATTCTCAACTTTAATGTATACCTTTTTTTCGGATACAAATAGCATGTTGGTGCGTCCTCCTGGAACCTCGTGTGGGTTTGTTCGAATGCTGTTGGTGAAAGTGAACGCTTCTATTGCACAATCGGTTTCGAACAAAAGCACATAAGGTTCCAGGGAGGACGCAACGCCTTGCTGTGTATCTAAAAATAAGTATATACATTAAAGTCGTGGATAGGTTCATTGACTTGTCATAGACACACACACACACACACACACGCGCACACACACACACACACATATATATACATATATATATATATATATATATATATATATATATAATATGTATGTATGTATGTATGAGTGTTTATGTGCGCTATATGTACAGACATTTTATATATATATATATATATATATAGTATATATATATATATATATATAATTATATATTATATATACACACAATTAATCAAGACATACTGGTAGTTATATTCAAGTCTAGTAAACCTCTGGTACGTATAAGATGGCAGATTGCAATAGTTCTTAATCACCTGGCAATTGAATCTTTTCAGTTTTCTGCAAAAGAATACTACAGAGATGGCTATTTGTCTGTCTGTCCACACTTTTTCTGTCCGCCCTCACATCTTAGAAACTACTGAGGCTAGAGGGCTGCAAATTGGTACATTGATCATCAATCCTTAAATCAGCAAACTTACCAAATTGCAGCCATGTAGCCCCAGTAGTTTTTATTTTATCTAAGGTTAAATTTAGCGATGATCATGCGCCTAGTACCGCCAACAACACAGACCACCACCAAGTTGTGGATGGTTTCATGGGCTGCGGCTGAGAGCTTCATTGGCCGTGGTTGGGAGTTTCACATAGCATATACACTGTACAGAAAACCCTTTTTTTGTTTCGGCATAATATCCCTTTGAGGTAGGCCTTTGAACTCTGGTTACACGCTGAACGCCATTAGTTTCTTGTGTGAGGATTCATCGTCAGTGAGACACTGGTTTTCTCTGTATGAGTTTTCATGTTTAAAATAATGTTTCTTCTGTATGCTTTGGTGATGAAAATATCACTTTTCTTCAATTCTTGGGGTGCTGTCAAAAGGCCATATAGGTAACTATCTTCTGTCGTATAGAATGTTTTAAGAGCACGAAACACGCTGCAATATAACCTCCCCGTCGGGAACTTAATCACTTGCGTATCGCATACAGTAACAAACAAAATCATTCAGGGATTTTTGTTTACTTCATTTGATAATTTGCCTGTACTCTATCTTTGACAATATTAATGAAAAAACAATGTAATTTGAAATTGCTTTGATAAATGAAAAATCTCTTATATTTTTGTATTTAAATAGCTTTATCAGGTTTTCGTCTATTATATCTGGCAGTTGCTAATATCTGTCAATATTATCAAAATATATAGGATGAATTTCCACATGGTAATTTGTAAAAGCACTTTTTTTTTTAATTTCTCAGTTATGCTAAAGTAACGAATGTAGGCTCTTGTGAGTCAGTCTTTTGAACTACCACTGAATGAATGGCTGACTATTCAAGGCGGTGTTTAAAAGATCCACTGCTCTATCTCATTATGTTATATTGTCTGTGAGCTTTTTTTTCTTTCTTTTTTTAGGATGTGTAATTTGCTTTTAAACTGGTTGTATAAGAGTAAACTAAATCTGCTATAATGAGAGGCGGCAAGTTCCTGTGACGCACAATAAAAAAAAATGACAGGCGCCACTGGGAATCCCGAGCACTTACCTCGAAACTACCACCGTATACCTCAAACCACTATCGTCCTAATTGTCAGCTATCTCTTTAATTTATTGTGTTAACATGAACGAGTCATTATAATATGCATGTTTCTTTACGTAAAGTTGAAACCAAATACATAAGAAAATACCCGTAGCTTTTAGATATACCTAGAGCGAGCGCTTCATGCTGGAGCCTGGGGTGTAGACGAGCAGCTTCTGAGAACTTTGCTGCTAATTGCAGGGGTAACCGAAGACCAAACGGAAGTGGTCATGCTGGAAGTTGTGGTACCACTGTCGATGCTTAAGGAAGGTTGGTTTAGAAAAAGCTTGAATGACTCAAAGCGGGACAGATGTAGCCAAGTTAAATCATAGGCCTACATCAGTTCTTTTTTCGGTGGAAACAAAATGTTTCACAAATCAGAGGGCGAAATACTCTGTGATGCATAGTAATGTTAGTCTAATCGCGAACATTTCTCCCCAATCCATGGGGTTAATATAATAGCTTGTAATTATGAATTGACCTGGATGTCTTCAGCCGCATAAAAAGTCAACGCTCCAAACGAAATGTGTCGTATATATAGCTATAGTAGATTAACATCAACCGTGCATTTGATGTCTAGGCCAGTCCCTTACAATGCTCCTGATTGGCTATAGATAAGCCAATCACAGAGCTGGAAACTCTCAGTCTCTCTCGAGAGTTCACATCTGTAGGATCTATGTTCCACCTCTCCAGAGGAATACTTTAGAAAGACGTATCCCCAAGGAAAGGTGGAATATAAACCCTGCCCATGTAAACTCTCGAGAGAGACAGTTTCCAGCCCTGTCACTAGCTTATCAACAGCCAATCAGGAGCGTCGTAAGGGACTGGCCTAGACATCAAATGCACTGTTGATGTGAATCTACCATAGTAGTAAAGGTATAGGATTAAGTCCATTAAAAAGTAATAATACACTTAAAATAACTATTTTGTAATGTTCAGTTATAAATACAAAGCTCACAAAGAAAAAAAATGTTTACACCTAGTATATTTAGCGTACACGTATAATAAAATCTCAATGTGGTATTCCACATAAAGAGATATATTTCATCACCCGTCGTAATGAAACCGCGACAAATGTTAGCACCCTATGGCCTCTTTATCAACTATCGTAAAGCAAGGTCCTGAAAATAATGTTTGGAACGTCAGTCATCACAATACTCTTTCTAATCATAGACAACAAAGAAAACACTAACGAGTATAAACATTTCCTTGAATCCAAATAAGGTTAACGTAAACAACACTTGTATTTCTTAGTTTTCCTCTCTCAATACTGGCTTATCCACATGTTACAGTTTTCGAACGAACTGGCGGTACTGTCATGTAATAACGGCTTATCAGGCTTTGTGTTCCAGGAAAGCTAAGGTGATTCCCCAAACCCTTGCTTACAACACTACCGTTAATCCGCTTATCTTGGAGGCTTTCGGTAACACATGAGAATGACGGTAGAAAGTTCCACGTTTTCATAATGTATGTTCATTTGTATTCTTCTACGAGTACAGGAATTCGAGTATTTTATGAATCAATGTTATATCATGGTTGATATCTAAAAGAGGTATCATAATCAGTGTCTAGAGTCTAGACCGTGTTATTTACATAACAAAGATGATTCATTGAGTGTTTGCACCTCTGTTTGTTTGTTTGTTTGATTGATTGTATGGTGTTTTACGTTGCATGGAACCAGTGGTTATTCAGCAACGGGACCAACGGCTTCACGTGACTTCCGAACCACGTCGAGAGTGAACTTCCATCACCAGAAATACGCATCTCTCACTCCTCAATGGAATTGCACTTCTGTTAGACAACCAAAACCCACCTTTAATAAATTAGTGGAATGTCGATAGTCGGGAAGTGATAACGATCAGTAAATTGCAGGTTTGAAGTTTGAACGAAAAGACGACCTGAAGGCAGCTTCTGGGGCTTTGACCACGGCCACCTATAGAGGCCGTGCTTTGACGTGCGTCCGTGGATATCGATTATTTGAGATTGCGCTTATACACTACTAGCGACCAGCCAGAAAAGAATATTAATTCCGTGCTTTTGGCAAGGTTAGGAATCTGGACCTTGGCTTTTAATCGTATTTCTTTCCCACTGACTGGCGCCTTTAGACTCAACTCTCTTGACCTCTGATAAAGTCGCCTCTATTCGCAAAATAACGGTTTATTTTTAGCCTAAAATTCCCTCGGTCCAAAACTTCAAAATGCAATACTCAACCCAACCAGACAAAAACTTCTTTCAGTTTTCTTCTGAAGATTGAAAAAGAAACTCACAAAATAACTGTGTATAAATGTAAATACTTATAAGTAAACACGTTATACCCAGTAATTTTGTGGGTTTCTCTTTCAAACTCTACCTAATATCCTCTGTTACAAAGTTAAAAACACATCTTACATCGAAATAAAGAAAAGATGAAGAAAATAATAATCTGACTTGAAAATTATGAAATATTTGTATACTTGAATAATAAAATACAGTGGTGCTGATTAAAAAATGCAGTCACAAATACAACGAGTCTGGGAGAGAGAGAGAGAGAGAGAGAGAGAGAGAGAGAGAGAGAGAGAGAGAGAGAGAGAGAGAGAATGCTGGTCTCATCGTAGAAAGTGATCATTCAAACAGGACCAACAAACCACCAACAACATGAGACTAGCAAACGCCCACGGACGGTTGCTGTCCAGAGCAGAGACGGAATTGTCTGGAAATTTCCCGAACCGGAAATTATTTCTTTCTTGCAACTTCTTTGTCGAGGCGATTTTCCAACTTTCATTTTTAGTTTCTTGTTTTTACAGTTGTACTCGTTATTTCGATATAATCAAGTACTGCCACATAATATTCAAGAATGTAAAAGTAAACTTTAAGAATGTCGTCAAATATTGAACAAAAACGCAAAAAGCAAGATGTTATGGTAACCTTCTTTTGATAGAAATAAAAAAGATTTTATCTTAATACAATTTTAAATTGTAAATTCCAGCTGAGACATTTAGTCGACCTTCAGTTGGCATAAGGTTAGTTAAATCTACAGCAACATCTCGTCGACATCAAACTTACAATTTTGGTGGTTAAAAAACTGCTTCCTTGCTGAGCATAGCGAAGCGCAACTAATCATACCAGTTCGTACTGACGCGATCGGAAAAGTAGCAGCGGAGAATTTGCTTACGTGATTGATTCCGCAGTGGGAGATCTTAAATTTTACCAATGAAGATTTTATATACAACAATTCAGCCTAATGATCAAAATTCAATTTTTGGCTGCAACTACTTTCGCTCCTTTTACTGTACCTCCTTTCATAATCTCTTTCTTCCATCTTACTGTCCACCCTCTCATAACAATGGTTTCATAGTGCAACTGCTTTGAGGTTTTCCTCCTGTAACTCCTTTCAAACCTTTGACTGTCAATTTCCGTTTCAGCGCTGAATGGCCTTAGTTGCCCCAGTGCTTGGCATAATGCCAAAAATCTATATAAATCAAATCAAAACCTAGGTAGAGCCGGTAGAGGCCATTCAGTTCTGTCAGGATCAGCAGCAACAAACACAATAGCTCCCACCTTACGGAAATTGTAATCTTGGTGTTTAGGTTTATTGTTCCTCTCTTTAAGATTGCAGACGTATCTTAGTCGGGTATAAGGTGAACTGTGGGCTTAGTTTCCACTTTTGATCTCTTAACATAGGATGACGAAAGGATTTCTAACAATTTCATGAGATCTTATCGTTAACTACTGCTTCCAGTCGGTTAAAATAGTGGCAAATTGTTGTGAGACTTCCCATGGGGCTCGGCAGGAAATAATGTGCTTTGAAATTTTTACTTGAAAATAATGTTGTATTTTTTTAATTCTTCAAAGAAACCAGATATCTTTTTACATCCAGAAAAGTCTTCCCGTTGTCACTGAGTTTATCAGTCAGTAAACAACAGACCGTAAACCTACGGGAAAGTAATATGAATATCTTAGCTGAGAGTTAGTCAATCGCTTAATTATGCATGTAAGGGCCAGGTGGCAGCACGTGGGTAAGCATACACAATGTTGAAACATCTCCGTGGGCATATTTCTGCCTGCTTGATAGCACCGCTCCTATACTAGATTGTGTCATATGATGCACCTCTCTAATTAACTTGGTGGATTCTGGACAATCGAATGTTATTCTAATATTGTATCCACCTGATACGTATGTTTATCTATTTTATTATTATTATTGACCAAAGTGTGGTACTTAAAGCTATCCTGTCAGTACAGTCAGTGTTTTCTGTACGCCTCTATGATGATTTTTCATGTGACTGACTACACTGACAATATACACCTAATAACTTCTACTCATCCAAATAGATTAAGGCCTGATATAAATTTTCTACATCCTAAAAATCTGCTATCACTTTCTAACCTTGGAAAACTAATGGACGTAGCTCATATGCGCCACTGTTTTGATAATATTTTCTTAGTTGTAGGTTTTAATGACTCAGAATATGTGATTAGTTACATTAATCAATCTTTCAGTTGCAGAATAACTCCTGAAAGGGAACGATTAACCAACAGATTCGAATAAAACATCTTATGTCATCATTTTTAGTCATAACAGCCCACAAAGGCATTTCAGTCATTAATATGTTTTCCGGTCATTCTGGACTCATCATCCACAACTGAGAGGAGACGTGATGGTCGACGTTGCAGACCCTAGGCAACAAATCTGATGGTTTGTTTGTTAGCCACACGAAGTAACTCAAAGTTTAGTATCTCTTGCAGAGGTAAAGATTTTCCTGCTCTACTCTTCTCATATACTCATCATGAATGATTACCTGCAGTCCTGTATGGAACTCCTTATTTAATATGGAAAACAAGCGTGGCGCCATTCAGTTCCCAGAAATACAGCTGTCAGTTCCAGTTGTGGGGTCGACATTTGCTATGCTGGAATTATCATACTCCTACTTATCAATAAGTGAATGCCTTTACCTTCAACAATGTAGGCTACCATGCTTTCCCGTCCCTTAAAACACTCCAGATTGGCTGTTGATAAGCCAATTACAGGGCTGGAAACTCTCAGTCTCTCGAGAGAGTTCATAGGCAGGATGTAAGTTCCTCCTCTTCTGAGGGATAAGTCTTTCAAACGTATACCTCAAGAGAGGTGGAACACACATCCTGCCTATGTGAACTATAGAGAGAGAGACTGAGAGTTTCCATCCCAGTGATTGGCTTATCAACAGCCAATCAGGAGCGTCGTAAGGGACGGGCCTAGACAAAAGATGCACGGGTGATTTGAATCTACCATTGCATCACTTACTGGATGTGTGTCAGATGTTTCTCTTTTGCTACAGATTTTTTTTTTTTTTTTATATAGATTTCTCTTTTGTAAGTTGTTGGCTTAAACAAAGGGAATTTTTAAATCAAGGCGCTTCATTGCCGCAAGGTAAATATTCTCGAATAAGTAAAAAACAATCTTTCATTATTAATAATATTACATCCATTATTTAAGGCCTTATTCAATGCAAAATTTTGGTTATTTAAAGAGAACGCTAAATTCGGTCCTTAAGCATATAGGTGAATTTATTTGAAATGGACTGTGTTAATTACTTACTGATCATCCATAATTATAGACGAAAAAATCACGGATTCACTTGATTCTCGTATGCTAAGTTTTTGTGCATACAAGGGAGAGAGAGAGAGAGACGAGAGAGAGAGAGAGAGAGAGAAGAGAGAGAGAGAGAGAGAGAGAGAGAGAGAAAATCACATCGCCTAAGAAGCTTGCCAGCATGGGCTGCTTCACCCTGCATAAAAAAATTACCCGAACTAGATATTTTGGGTTCCTAACTTCTCTATTTTTTGCGACTTTCTCGCTAAACTTTATATGTAATGTGTGCACGTTTATATCTGCTGTATTTACATTAATCAAAGTTATCATAGTCCATCAAAAGAGGTAAGTATAACACTTCATAATTTTGTACGGTAAAATATGCAAACCGATTATTGAAGGTAGCACTTACTCTCCCCAGGACGACTTTTTTTCTCCTTTTTGACTCGCTGATATCTAAATGCCTTTGGTGCAGTGGCATTTAGCTGTCTGGCCTGCTGAGCATTATTTTGGAGATGCCATCGCTCCTGCTTGGTAAGAACCCGATTTTACATTTATATACAGTGGAAGTGTGGATTTGCTTAGGTAGCCATTGACTACCTAAAATACCATTGAACGTTGTGATGGATGCTTGAATTGCCCAGAAAGTGTTTATAACTTTGACTCAAGATTTTTAAAATTTTGATATTTGAGTGAATCTATCGCTAACTTTATAAGTTACAGTTAGGTAACTTTTTAGCTTATGATAGAAGTACATTGGAGGAGAAACTGGGTAAAATTTGGTGCTGTGATGACGAAGTCCGTCGAAAGAAAAATTATATTTGTTATGTCAATTTTATTGCGAAAATTACTCGAGTGAAGCGCACGGTTAGAGACGCTTTTGCTAGTGCTTGTGAGGACCACACAGTCACGAGTCTTGCCGGCAGAATGAGACAAAATGTCAATACTAAGGACCGATAAGCCAAAAACGCACGTGTATGAAATACAGCTGCTGTGGCGAACTTTCACGGTAAGTGCTGTTAGGCTGAGATAAGAAAAATGTAGGTGAGCCATCAGGTCAGTGGGAAGTTCGCTCAGTTGTGATTTTGTACTTTTGTCGTTCTTACATTGAACCTTCAGGTGGAAACCCCTCTGGACCGAGTCAGCAAACTGTAAACCAAAAAGCCCGCAGAAAAAGACAAGTTATAGAAAAGGGTGATTGATGAACAGAACTTCGTTTGTGAGAAACGATTCCGACAACTTGAACAACAGACAAGATTTGTAACAAAACTGGTTATTTATTTACGTGAGTTTATCAAGCAACGCTCGCTGAATCGGGGCTATTTTATATGAGGAGCGAGGAGATATTCGGTGATTCTTTTCTCTTTCCTCATTAGAATTTGAATCAAAGTAAATTAAATTTAAACTACGTAAAATCATCTGTATTTTATTTCAATCCTTACCGAAATTTGTGGTAAATATTTGTTATTCACCCTTTGTTATCGAATAAGCTTTCATTCGTCGTCTCCGTAGGGGGGTTGTGCCGTCAATACACCTCATGCGGTGCAATGTAGGCATTACTTAAGGTTCTCTGTGGCATCCCTTCGGCCCCTAGCTGCAACTACTTTCATGCCTTTTACAGTACCTCCGTTCATAATCTCTCTCCTCCATCTTGCTGTCCACCCTCTCCTAGCAATTGATTCATAGTGCAGCTGCGAAGTTTTCCTCCTGTTACGCCTTTCAAACCTTCTACTGTCAATTTCCGTTTCGGCGCTGAATGGCCTTAGTTGTTTCAGTACTTGGCATTGTGCCTAAGATCTATAAATCAATCTATTTCATTCGTCTTCTATCCCCAGAGTTATTGCTTGAGTAGTTTTCCTTTTGGAGAATTTGGTGAAGTGGACTTCAGAGCTGGTCTTTCCAGCCTTAGTCTGTGAAGCTTCTTTCAACTTTTTTGATAAACACTTCATTTGAAATTTTCGCTCTTGGCTGACCGTTTTTTGAGAGGTATTACACGCCTTTAAGCGAGACTTGCTTTGAGGCCGTTTGCGGCACACCAATGACCCTGTCTGCTGCTCGTAGCTCACCTTGCATAAAGAATCGAGAATTCGATTTTCCCTTTGAGAAAGAACCGCCTTTTGTCTATTGTATTGTTCTACCTTTCTCCCACGCCTTTGAGAAGCTTCCAGTGAGCTCCTGTGGGGTTCTCGCAGCACCGACAACGCCACTGTCTTTTTTTTTCTTTTTCTATACGTTACGTATCTACATTTCGTTACCCTTTTGTATTTTGTCTCTCTTTCTTTGCTCTTGGTACACGTATTTTAATTATATTCCTCCCCGCAGATCTGACCAAATCCTTAGTGTATGACGATTTTTCTCTTCATGTTCATTCGCTGTCCTTCGATCACACCTGTTTCCTCCGTAGGGAGGTAGTGCCGTCAGTGCACCTCATGTGGTGCACAGTAGGCATTACTTAAGGCTCTTTGCAGCGTGCCTTCGGCCCCTAGCTGCAACACCTTTCATTCCTTTTACTGTACCTCCTTTCATTTCATTCTTCCATCTTACTTTCCGCCCTCTCTTAACAATTGATTCATAGTGCAACTACGAGGTTTTCCTCCTGTTACACCCTTCAAACCTTTTACTCTCAGTTTCCTTTTCAGCTCTGAATGACCTCATAGGTCCCAGTGCTTGGCCTTAGGCCAAAATACTATTCAGTTCAACACACCTGTTTCATATTTTAATAGGACGTCCATTTTTCAGACATCGTTACTTTTTCCACCGTTTGATTTTAGCAATTTGTCTGATTGTTGAAATGGGTTTTCATAAATATCCTAACAAATTTGTCTTTGTTGATTTGATTGCACCCACTTGTGAATTACAATACCTTTCGTCTTCGGACATTCCTCTCCCACAGATTGCAGCCTGTCTTACCAACTAATTGTTTGTTTGTATGGTGCTTTTACGTTGCATGGAACCAGTGGTTATTAAGCAACGGGACCAACGGCTTTACGTGACTTCCGAACCACGTCGAGAGTGAACTTCTTTCACCAGAAATGCACATCTCTGATGCCTCAATGGAATGCCCGATTATCGAACTCGCGACCACTGAGGTGGCAGGCCAAGACCATACCGATCACGCCACTGAGGCGCTCCAACTAATTGTCATCGTTCTATTACAAGCAAAGTAGTTAGTCTTATTTGGTAATTGTGTATTGCCCCAAAGCTTCGAACAGATCCGGTACGACTCTCTGAGGTAACCCTTGAACATCCGCTGGATCAGTGACTCGAAACTTCTTTGGCAGATCTCATTTAATTAAAAGCCTTTCCAGATCCATGACGATGCCGCTAAAGCAATTTAATAGACAGCCGAGGCGTAGGCTATACTATGAAATCCTCGAAGGGGAAAAACAAAACACCACCGTCCTACTCGGTCTGTGGAAGAAACATTCACAATTTTGGCAAGGAAAAAAGTCTCAGGAAAAAGATCTCAATTTAGGCTAGGAAAAAGTCACAAGTTTGGCTAGGAAAAAAGTCACAGGAAAAAAATCTCAATTTTGGCTAGGAAAAAAGTCTCAGGAAAAAGATCTCAATTTAGGCTAGGAAAAAAGTCACAAGTTTGGCTAGGAAAAAAGTCACAGGAAAAAGATCTCAATTTTGGCTAGGAAAAAAGTCATAATTTTAGCTAGGAAAAAAGTCACAAAATTGGCTAGAAAAAAGTCACAAGTTTGGCTAGGAAAAAAGTAACAGAAAAAAAGTCACACGTTTGACTAGGAAAAAAGCCACAGGAAAAAAAGGTACATTAATTTATGGTGGCAATGAACGCAATTAAAGCAATAACAGAAAATATTCAGGATCTTTCTTGGATCGTGACCCCAAGGGTTTTCGGGGATCGTTATCTAGGGCTAATATTTCTTCGGGGTCGTTATCTTTATGATATTGACAGAATTTTTTTTTTTATGTTTTTAGGGTCATCCCCAGCGAGCTTCTAATAAACACGCTGGTTAAAAGCCTTGGGGGTCACAATGTACTATAGTAGATTCACATCAACCTGCATCTGATGTCTAGGCCAATCCTTAGGACGCTCCTGATTGGCTGTTGATAAGCCAATCACAGGGCTGGATACTCAGTCTCTCTCGAGAGTTCAAACAGGCAGGATGTATGATCCAACTCTCCTGAGGGATACGTCTTTCAAAAGTATCCCTCAGGAGAGGTGGACCATACATCCTGCCTATGTGAACTCCCTCGAGAGACTGAGAGTTTCCAGCCCTGTGTGGCTTATCAACAGCCAATCAGGAGCGTCGTAAGGGACTCGCCTACACATCAGATGCACAGTTGACGTGAATCTACTATAGTAGATTTTTTATCTGGATTCTCCTCCTCAACTCGACGAGGACCAGCCAGTTGACCAACGATGCCACAAGCAATACCAGCTGTCTCCTTTGTAAATGACAAAGGTGGTCATCGCCTCCTTCAACGGAAGGAATGCCTTTCGGTCCATATTTCGAGCAACAACCCATGATCGAGATACTATTTCAGATGCGTCAAGTAGACCCAGTTCCTTTACCGTCTCGAGGGCGACGCCCGCAAGACGATCGCTGCCCTGGGCATTGGAGGCAACTTACGAGACGGCAATCACACCGCCAATGGAAGACTATACGCAGTCGACGACAGGCGCCAATCCGTCCTCCAGGAACGGCTCTTAAGTACGCACCACCCACGCCACGACGTCAAGGACGTCATTAAGTTCTACTTCATGTGGAACAGGTTGCCTAATCAATATCAGTCAACAGCGGGTACTCCCTTTGATCCAAACATTGAGAGAGATTATTACCTGAATGTCTGTCATGGGAAGCTCTCCTATTACTATATGAAAAGCTGTTAATATTGAAGATGTATAATACACACACACACACACACACACACACACACACACACACACATATATATATATATATATATATATATATATATATATATATATATATAGAATTAAGATGTAATCAATTTGGTATTACGAAACGTCGGGATAATGCAATTACATATATAATATATCTATCTATCTATCTATCTATCTATTTATCTATCTATATATATATATATATATGTATATATAGATAGATAGATAGATAGATAGATAGATAGATAGATATATTATATATGTAATTGCATTATCCCAACGTTTCGTAATATCAACTTGATTACGTCTTCATTCTAGAACTGTTGCTCATTAAGCGGGCAGTTCCCCAAGTGAACAGATGAAGCGTCTTCCATCCAACTGTATCTTAGCTGAGGTGTCTTCTGTTTTTTCCCGCGTCATTCAGTTTTCCTTTCTCTGAAGCAAAGGTTGAGTCGGCGGTCCTAGCTTGCAAATATGTTTATGTAATTGTACATTTTAGCCTTTTTCCTGTTGTATGATTTTAAACAAATTTAAGAATGCTGTCATTGTCATTTTATCATATTTGTTAACAGATTCTCAGAGATGTAATAAAGTTGATATTACGAAACGTCTCAATAGAGAAAATACGAATGTATAAATTCGATGTCTCCCTGGTCTTCTTCACCTGTTGGTTGTGTATATAATTATATCTAACTTATATTTATGCAAATTGTGGGAAAGTGAGTCCTTCATGCGCAAACACACACACATATACATATATATAATTCAAACTAGCTGCAACCCCTAACGATTATTTCATAGTGGAACTGCGAGGGTTACACCTTTGTAACCTTTTACTCTCAATTTTTTTTTCAGTGCTGAATGACCCCAAAGGTCCCAGCTGTTGGCCCAAACTCTGTATTCTATTCCATTCTTTCCACACGACCACATCACTCGATGTAACCTCATTTCTACCTCTTTCCATATTCATATGCCTCATTTACTGTACAAAGAAGCCATGTCAACAGCTTCAGCATTTCTCCTTTCGTTGACATTCACTCCCATAAAGGAGAATCGGCTCAACATGCCTTTCATTATGACCACAGATTTAATCGACTTAAATACTCTTAATTCCCTTCATAATATTTTGCACTCACTCTTACGTTATCTATTCTATGACTCACCTTTTCTTGAGACAGTTCCGTTTGATCCCAAATACATGAAAAAACCAACTGCCTCCATGTTTTCACCTTCCTTGGACACTCCTTCATTTACTCCCGGCCCCTCTCCATCAAGAAAGCCATTAAAGGTAATGGGATCCTCTGCGATGATTTTTTGCAGTTTCCTTTTTTACTTCTTACGTGAAGAGATTTTTTTGTGACGTAGTTCTGTGTGATCTGACATATCGAAAATTTTATTTAGAAACTTTCACAAACGAACAGAGACTTTCATTACCTTCCTCTTTTAATATTAGAAAAGCGTGTGGATACATTAAGTTCATTCAGAAATTCTGGCATCGTTCCCCGTCTTAGTTCCCGTATTCACGAGGTGGAATTTATTTACAAAACTCACGAAAGAAATGAAGAACTCGATGCTTACGCAAACACCTAAATCACAGTCGTTTCTTCATCAATGTTAACCTCAGTTCATCGAAATTTTTGCTGATATTTTTAAAGAATGCCTAAAAATATATTCATTCTTAGAGAATCTGGCATTTCTACTTCCGTCCTTTCTCGACCTTAGCCCTTCCCGCCAAGGGCGACCCCAGCGATGTGTCCTGGTCGCCCTTCAACTCCTACCGCCCAGCACAAGTGAAGCAGCATCACCCACCGTTCGTCCACTGAAGAGTTTTCGTTATTTAGCGAAATTGCGTCATTTTCCGTTAAAAAAGCAGCATATAATGAAACAAGCATGCTATGAAACGAAACTTACAAGTAAATAATGCGCAATCGAATTTTCTGCACAGCGTGGATGGTTAACGAACCAATTTGCAGCCGTCTAGCCTCATTTGTTTTTAAGATGTGAGGGCGGAGAGAAAAGTGCGGACCAACAGACAAATAACCATCCCATTAGTTTTCTATTACGGAATACTAAAAGAAAAAAAATAATAAGAGCATAAATGAAGAAACGGAGGAGAAAGGATGAACCCATTGCATCACCTTTAGCGAGGGAATGACGTCACCGTCAGCCCCGCTCATCGTTACTGCGAACACACTCACTCACTCACACCACTACAGCCGTAATCACAACTACTACGAGTTGTGCAACCACAATTCATACTCCCACAGATGGTTCGAGCGTCTTGGTCTAACTCCCACCTATAATTCTTTCGCTGTTGATGAAAAAAAGGGACTAAGTCACTATGGGTATTAGCCAGGTCTGTACCAACCTTTGTCAAAGCCCAGGGAGTAGGAGCGGCGGTACTTTGGCTTGTTATCTACACAGTCTAGGTATACCTGGACCGTGGTTATCTACTACGCGTCATGTATCTACTTTGGTATGCTATCTACACTGTTTCGCCGTGTTTAGAACTAGCACAGCCGGGATCAAAGTATTATATACACCCATTTAATCCCCGAGGGGCTAGTACTATACACAGCGAAACAGTGTAGATCGTAAGGGTGGATAGCCTATATACTGGGTTAATACAGTCACTATGCATACAGAATATGATAAAATATGATTTGCTTTTCAGGGACCATTATTGGAATGAGACTTTGAAAATGAAGAAAAAGAATGTGAAAAACTTCTAAAACCAAAATAAAAAGGAAAAGAATGTGGCGCATTCCGGTGCACTTGAGATCAACTCACTCATAAGCAGACTTTGCACCGTCTGGGTTCTCAATAACACTGGTAAAAAAAATATGGTCAAACTTCTAACTGATCATCTTACTTATGTGTTTTTACTTAGCAATGACACGTAAAAAAAACTAATTTCCGACAGCCTGTA
Source organism: Macrobrachium nipponense (assembly GCF_015104395.2). Classification (NCBI taxonomy): domain Eukaryota; kingdom Metazoa; phylum Arthropoda; class Malacostraca; order Decapoda; family Palaemonidae; genus Macrobrachium; species Macrobrachium nipponense. The sequence goes on along the minus strand of NC_061106.1, from coordinate 11,243,627 downwards.
TCGCAAAATTATTATTGTTATTTTTTTTGAGCGCTTATTTTTAATTCAGTTATGAAAGTTTACATGTTGCTGGAAAGAGCATCAAAAGTACTGTTTAACCGCGTGATTTGTGTCTTGCATTTTGTATTCAACAAATTTATGTATTTTGATTTAGGTCCTGAACTGCCATGAAGATGAACTGATTTTCTTAAACTGTATAGAATACGAAAATGAAAGGGTAGCAGTTAAAAGTTAATGATGCTAAAAGGATTATTCAGAGAAAAACAACGAGATAGC
>NC_061106.1:11212819-11242851 GCF_015104395.2 Macrobrachium nipponense | reverse complement strand
GCTATCTCGTTGTAATTTTTTGCTCTGGAATAATCCTGTTAGCATAATTAACTATTAAACTGCTACACATCCATTTTGTATTCTATACAGTTTAAGAAAATCAGTTCATCTTCAAGGCAGTCCAGGACCTAAATCAAATACATAAATTTGTTGAATACAAAATGCAAAACACAAATCACGCTGTTAAACAGTACTTTTGATGCTCTTTCCAGCAACATGTAAACTTTCATAACTGAATTAAAAATAAGCGCTCAAAAAAAAAAAAATAACAATAATAATTTGCGATACAGGCTGTCGGAAATTAGTTTTTTTTACATGTCATTGCTAAGTAAAAAACACATAAGAATAAAAGTACAAGTAAGGACGATCAGTTAGACGTTTGACCATATTTTTTTAACCAGCGTTATTGAGAACCCAGACGGTGCAAAGTTTGCTTATGAGAATGAGTTGATCTCAAGTGCACCGGAATGCGCCACATTCTTTCCTTTGTTTTTATTTTGGTTTCAGAAGTTTCCTCCTTGACATTTTTCACATTCTTTTTCTTCATTTTCAAAGTCTTGTTCCTGACAAGCAAATCATATTTATCATATTCTGTATGCATAGTGACTGTATAACCCACAGTATATAGGCTATCCACCCTTACGATCACACTGTTCTGCCGTTTATAGTACTAGCCCCTCGGTGATTGAATGGGTGTATTTAATACTTTGATCCCGGCTGTGCTAGTTCTAAACACGGCGAAACAGTGTAGATAGCATACCAAAAGTAGATACATGACGCCGTAAGTAGATAACCACGGTCCAGGTATACCTAGAGTGTGTATATATGTTGTACAAGCCAAAGTACCGCCGCTCCTACTCCCTGGGCTCTGACAAGGTTGGTATTCTTTAGACCTTTGGGTACAGACCTGGCTAATAACCCATAGTGACTTAGTCCCTTTTTTCATCAACAGCGAAAGAATTATAGGTGGCAGTTAGACCAAGACGCTCGAACCGGGAGTATGAATTGTGGTTGCACAACTCGTAGTAGTTGTGATTACGGCTGTAGTGGTGGGAGTGAGTGAGTGTGTTCGCAGTAACGATGAGCGGGTCTGACGGCGACGTCATTCCCTCGCTAAAGATGATGCAATGGGTTCATCCTTTCTCCTCCGTTTCTTCATTTATGCTCTATTATTTTTTTCTTTTAGTTTTCCGTAATAGAAAACTAATGGGATAGTTATTTGTCTGTTCGTCCGCACTTTTCTGTCCGCCCTCACATCTTAAAAAACAAATGAGGCTAGACGGCTGCCAAATTGTTACGTTAACCATCCACCCTCCAATCATCAAACATACCAAATTGCAACCCTCTAGTCTCAGTAATTTTTATTTTATTTCAGGTTAAAGTTTCTCATGATCGTGCGTCTGGCAACGCTATAGAACACGCCACCACCGAGCCTTGGCTGAGATACATGGGCCTCAGTTCATACAGAATTCTACCGAGACCACCGAAAGATAGATCTGTTTTCGGAGGCCTTGATTAGATATACGCTGTGCAGAAAATTCGATTGCGCATTATTTACTCGTATGTTTCGTTTCATAGGACATTTGTTTCATTAAATGCTGCTTATTTAACGGAAAATGACGCAATTCCGCCAAATAACGAGAAGTCTTCAGTGGACGAAAGGTGGGTGGTGCTGCTTCACTTGTGCTGGGCGGTAGGAGTTGAAGGGCGACCAGGACACATCGCTGGGGTCGCCCTTGGCGGGAAGGGCTAAGGTCGAGAAAGGACGGAAGTAGAAATGCCAGATTCTCTAAGAATGAATATATTTTTAGGCATTCTTTAAAAATATCAGCAAAAATTTCGATGAACTGAGGTCAACATTGATGAAGAAACGATTGTGATTTAGGTGTTTGCGTAAGCATCGAGTACTTCATTTCTTTCGTGAGTTTTGTAAATAAATTCCACCTCTTGATCACGGGAACTAAGACAGGGAACGATGCCAGAATTTCTGAATGAACTTAATGTATCCACACACTTTTCTAATATTAAAAGAGGAAGGTAATGAAAGTCTCTGTTCGTTTGTGAAAGTTTCTAAATAAAATTTCGATACGTCACCAAAAAAAATCTTTCACGTAAGAAGTAAAAAAGGAAACTGCAAAAAATCCTCGCAGAGGATCCCATTACCTTTAATGGCTTTCTTGATGGAGAGGTGCTGGGAGTAAATGAAGGAGTGTCCAAGGAAGGTGAAAACATGGAAGTGGTTGGTTTTTCATGTATTTGGGATCAAACGGAACTGTCTCAAGTAAAGGGGTGAGTCATAGAATAGATAACGTAAGAGTGAGTGCAAAATATTATGAAGGGAATTAAGAGTATTTAAGTCGATTAAATCTATGGTCACAATGAAAGGCATGTTGAACCGATTCTCCTTTATGGGAGTGAATGTCAACGAAAGGAGAAATGCTTGAGGCTGTTGACATGGCGTCTTTGTACAGTAAATAAGGGCATATGAATATGAAAAGAGGTAGAAATGAGGATACATCGAGTGGTTTAGACGAAGTGATGTGGTCGTGTGGAAAGAATGGAATAGAATACAGAGTTTGGGCCAAACAGCTGGGACCTTTGGGGTCATTCAGCACTGAAAAAAAAAATGAGAGTAAAAGGTTACAAAGGTGTAACCCTCGCAGTTCCACTATGAAATAATCGTTAGGGGTTGCAGCTAGTTGAATTATATATATGTATATGTGTGTGTGTTTGCGCATGAAGGACTCACTTTCCCACAATTTGCATAAATATAAGTTAGATATAATTATATACACAACCAACAGGTGAAGAAGACCAGGGAGACATCGAATTTATACATTCGTATTTTCTCTATTCAGACGTTTCGTAATATCAACTTTATTACATCTCTGAGAATCTGTCAATAAATATGATAAAATGACAATGACAACATTCTTAAATTTGTTTAAAATCATACAACAGGAAAAAGACTAAAATGTACAATTACATGAACACTATTTGCAAGCTAAGACCGCCGACCCAACCTTCGCTTCAGAGAAAAGGAAAACTGAATGACGCGGAAAAAAACAGAAGAAGACACCTCAGCTAAGATACAGTTGAATGAAAGACGCTTCATCTGTTCACTTGGGGAACTGCCCGCTTAATGAGCAACAGTTCTTAGATGAAGATTTAATCAAGTTGATATTACGAAACGTTGGGATAATGCAATTACATATCTATCTAATATATATATCTATCTATCTATACTATCTATCTATCTATCTATCTATATATTAGATATATAGATAGATAGATATGTAATTGCTTTATCCCGACGTTTCGTAGTACCAAATTGATTACATCTTAATTCTATATATATATATATATATATATATATATATATATATATATATATAATATATATATATATATGTGTGTGTGTGTGTGTGTGTGTGTGTGTGTGTGTGTGTGTGTGTGTGTATTATACATCTTCAATATTAACAGCTTTTCATATAGTAATAGGAGAGCTTCCATGACAGACATTCAGGTAATAATCTCTCTCAATGTTTGGATCAAAGGGAGTACCCGCTGTTGACTGATATTGATTAGGCAACCTGTTCCACATGAAGTAGAACTTAATGACGTCCTTGACGTGTGGCGTGGGTGGTGCGTACTTAAGAGCCGTTCCTGGAGGACGGATTGGCGCCTGTCGTCGACTGCGGTATAGGGGTTCTTCCTTTTCCTTCCCATTGGCGGTGTGATTGCCGTCTCGTAAGTTGCCTCTAATGCCCAGGGCAGCGATCGTCTTGCGGGCGTCGCCCTCGAGACGGTAAAGGAACTGGGTCTACTTGACGCATCTGAAATAGTATCTCGATCATGGGTTGTTGCTCGAAATATGGACCGAAAGGCATTCCTTCCGTTGAAGGAGGCGATGACCACCTTTGTCATTTACAAAGGAGACAGCTGGTATTGCTTGTGGCCAGGGTTGCCAAGTTGGCAACTTTGGTGCCAAAATCATGAAAGTTGGCAACTTTCTGAGGTGGTTGGCAACAGAATTTTGTGGTTGGCAACTACTACCGAAATTGGCAACTTGTTGGCAACTTTCGGTTATCAACAATAGCCTATATTGTTGCTTTTCTGAACGATTGTTGCAAAATTTCTACTGCAAAGTCCGCAATTATGCTTTGCCGCTTACCATCACAGCCAGAATAGTTTGAAATTAATTTCTTTGCCAATACAAAGGTCAAACCTCCACTCTGACCTGAGTAATCAAGAATTAAGAACGACGTTTTTGCCGCCACAGCCAAGTTTGTTGTGTTGTGTTGGAGAGTTGCTGTGATATTTTGCTTGATTTCATAGAGTTATAAGTGATATTAGTACGATTTATTGTTGTCTGTGTGTATAGTATCTCCTTTCTCGATAACACGATCATAAAAATTTACGTAGACCGATAAGGGAGTATGCCTTTTTGTCGGTTTACGCATCTTATGACGTTTGAATTATAGGCCTATCTTATATTCAACTGTTTTATTTTGGTTCTTGTGTTTATTCTGTTTTTGTTGCTGCTGTTATAGTGCTTGTAGTGTCTTCCAAAATTTTTCATATGGTATCCTAACATTGCAGAATAAACATAGGCCTATTCATAAAATATTGGCGCAAAGAATTATCCGCCTACTCTTAACTGAAATTTAGTAATGCTTCAATCAAAAGTAATCGAGATCTTTATGAATATTGTCTGCGCTAGAATATTCTCCTAACAACAAAGAGAGAGAGAGAGATGAGAGATGAGAGGAGACGAGAGAGAGAGAGAGAGAGATACTGACTCAATAAGAATGCCCCAAAAACCAAATGAATCATGGGCTACTCGCAGTCGCAGACTGGTTTGGATCATCTCATACATAAACTTTCAGCTGTCATACATTTTTCTAATTCTAATCTTATGATGCCTTCCTACCATAGCCATTCATTCTCATAGAAACACTACAGCAGCCTTATATTTACTCGTCACAGCAATATAATTTATCCCTTTAGTAAATATATTTTCAATATAGTTCATTGAAAGCAGTTTGATAGTTGGTGTAAGGCTGAGACAGTCCTAAGATTGGCCATCCACGCATATGTGTGTATGTAATCTTCTTTATAAGTGTACATTCCACTGTAATACTTATACATTATATATCGTGGAGTTGAAAGTTTCAACTTGAAACTACTATATTAATAACAAGATATACTACCCTATTTCCAACAGATACGGTTAGAAAACCATTTGCAATAAGAAATTGACGTGTAGGCCCATGCCCTGTCAATTGTCTCAAAAATATAAGAATTTTATGTATAGGAAGTCTATGCCTTGGACATTGTTCCAAAATATAAGAATTTTATGTGTAGGTCTATGCCTTGACATTGCCTCAAAATATAGAATTTGATGTGTAGGCCTATTCCGTCATGCCTCAAATATATGAATTTGGCGTGTAGGGTTATGCCCTATCATTGGCTCAAAATATGTGAATTTCACGTGTAGGCTTATGCCCTGTCATTTTCTCAAAATATAAGAATTTGATGTGTAGGCTTATGCCCTGTCATTGCCTCAAAATATAAGAATTTGACGTGTAGGCCTAAGCCCTGTCATTGCCTCAAAATATAAGAATTTGACGTGTAGGCCTATGCCCTGTCATTGCCTCAAAATATAAGAATTTGACGTGTAGGCCTAAGCCCTTTCATTGACACAAAAGGTATTTCAACAAAATCCATAGACTCCCACTACTGTTTATTTATCTCATCCTCACTGGTAGCTAATAGATAGATAGGTAAACTTAAGTGTGATAACACATTTGAAGGTTTTGGCAGGAATAATGGAAAATCAGCTGTTGTTACTTATTGGGGCTTGGGGCGTGAAGGGGGGGGGGAAGTTCCCCCCCCTATGACACCCCTTCCCCCCCACTGAACCCCCCTGATACCCCTTACTGAGATAATAAATGCAAATCGAAAACTACTATTTGTATCAGTACAAAATTTCAACACAACGATTTATGATACCTTGTGAAATTCAAGTTTCTCTCATTTTATGGCAAATGCACAGGTAACTAGAGAAAATGCATTAAGGAAGGATGTTTTTGGCTAAATTAATCAAGGGTTATTAGTGGAAAAGGGAGGTTGGCAACTTTTGGCAACTTTTCTAGCAATCATTGGCAACTTTTAGCCTTGAAAATCTGGCAACCCTGCTTGTGGCATCGTTGGTCAACTGGCTGGTCCTCGTCGAGTTGAGGAGGAGAATCCAGATAAAAAATCTACTATAGTAGATTCACGTCAACTGAGCATCTGATGTGTAGGCGAGTCCCTTACGACGCTCCTGATTGGCTGTTGATAAGCCACACAGGGCTGGAAACTCTCAGTCTCTCGAGGGAGTTCACATAGGCAGGATGTATGGTCCACCTCTCCTGAGGGATACTTTTGAAAGACGTATCCCTCAGGAGAGTTGGATCATACATCCTGCCTGTTTGAACTCTCGAGAGAGACTGAGTATCCAGCCCTGTGATTGGCTTATCAAACAGCCAATCAGGAGCGTCTAAGGGATTGGCCTAGACATCAGATGCAGGTTGATGTGAATCTACTATAGTACATTGTGACCCCCCAACCAAGGCTTTTAACCAGCGTGTTTATTAGAAGCTCGCTGGGGATGACCCTAAAAACATAAAAAAAACAAAAAATTCTGTCATATCATAAAGATAAACGACCCCCGAAGAAATATTAGCCCTAGATACGATCCCCGAAAACCCTTGGGGTCACGATCCAAGAAAGATCCTGAATATTTTCTGTTATTGCTTTAATTGCGTTCATTGCCACCATAAATTAATGTACCTTTTTTTCCTGTGACTTTTTTCCTAGTCAAACGTGTGACTTTTTTTCTGTTACTTTTTCCTAGCCAAAACTTGTGACTTTTTTCTAGCCAATTTTGTGACTTTTTTCCTAGCTAAAATTATGACTTTTTCCTACCAAATTGATCTTTTTCCTGTGACGTTTTTTCCTAAGCCAAACTTTGTGGACTTTTTGTTTCATAGCCTAAATTGAGATCTTTTTCCTGAGACTTTTTTTCCTATCCAAAACAATTGAGATTTTTTATTTTCCATGTGACTTTTTTCCTAGCCAAACTTGTGACTTTTTCCTAGCCTAAATTGGAGATCTTTTTCCTGAGACTTTTTTCCTTGCCAAAATTGTGAATGTTTCTTCCACAGACCGAGTAGGACGGTGGTGTTTTGTTTTTCCCCTTCGAGGATTTCATAGTATACGCCTCGGCTGTCTATTAAATTGCTTTAGCGGCATCGTCATGGATCTGGAAAGGCCTTAAATTAAATGAGATCTGCCAAAGAAGTTTCGAGTCACTGATCCAGCGGATGTTCAAGGGTTACCTTAGAGAGTCGTACCGGATCTGTTCGAGGCTTTGGTTCTAAATCAATGTCATGGTTAGTCGTTTTGGTAAATGTGCTTATTTAAGTGTTAGCCTATATTGCACTTTCCAGATGCCCTCCTGGAGGCAATACACAACTACCAAATAAGGCCAACGACTTTGCTTGTGATAGAACGATGACAATTAGTTGGAGCGCCTCAGTGGCGTGATCGGTATGGTCTTGGCCTGCCACCTCAGTGGTCGCGATTTCGATTATCCAGCATTCCATTGAGGCGTCAGAGATGTGTATTTCTGTGATAAAAGCTCACTCTCGACGTGGTTCAGAAGTCGCGTAAGCCGTTGGTCCCGTTGCTGAATAACCACTGGTTCCATGCAACGTAAAAACACCATACAAACAAACAATTGGTTGGTAATATAGGATGCAATCTGTGGGAGAGGAATGTCCGAAGACGAAGAGGTATTTTAATTCACAAGTGGGTGCCATCAAATCAACAAAGAGCTAATTTGTTAGGATATTTATGAAAACCCATTTCAACAATCAAACAAATTGCTAAAATCAAACGGTGGAAAAAGTAACGATGACTGAAAAATGGACGTCCTATTAAAATATGAAACAGGTGTGTTGAATTGAATAGTATTTTGGCCGAAGGCCAAGCACTGGGACCTTTGAGGTCATTCAAAGCTGAAAAGGAATCTGAGAGTAAAAGGTTTGAAGGGTGTAAGTAACAGGAGGAAAACCTCGTAGTTGCACTATGAATCAATTGTTATGAGAGGGCGGAAAGTAAGATGGAAGAATGAAATGAAAAGAGGTACAGTAAAAGGAATGAAAGGTGTTGCAGCTGGGGGCTGAAGCACGCTAAAAGAGCCTTAAGTAATGCCTACAGTGCACCACGTGAGGTGCATTGATGGTACTACCTCCCACTACAGGGAAATAGGTGTGATCAAAGGGCAGCGAATGAACATAAAGAGAAAAATCGTCATACACTAAGGATTTGGTCAGATCTGCCGGGAGGAATATAATTCAAATACGTGTACCAAGAGTAAAGAAAGAGAGACAAAATACAAAGGGGTAACGAAATGTAGATACGTAACGTACAGAAAAAAAAAAAAAAAAAAGACAGTGGCGTTGTCGGTGCTGTGAGAAACCTACAGGAGCTCCCTGGAAGCTTCTCAAAGGCGTGGGAGAAAGGTAGAACAATACAAGAGACAAAAGGAGGTTCTTTCTCAAAGGGAAAATCGAATTCTCGATTCTTTATGCAAGGTGAGCTACGAGCAGCAGACAGGGTCACTGGTGTGCCGCAAACGGCCTCAAAGCAAGTCTCGCTTTAAAGGCGTGTAATACCTCTCAAAAAAACGGTCAGTCAAGAGCGAAAATTTCAAATGAAGGTTTTTATCAAAAAAGTTAAAAGAAGCTTCACAGACAAAGGCTGGAAAGACCAGCTCTGAAGTCCACTTCACCAAATTCTCCAAAAGGAAAACTCTTCAAGCAATAACTCTGGGGATAGAAGACGAATGAAATAGATTGATTTATAGATCTTAGGCACAATGCCAAGCACTGGGGCAACTAAGGCCATTCAGCGCCGAAACGGAAATTGACAGTAAAAGGTTTGAAAGGCGTAACAGGAGGAAAACTTCGCAGCTGCACTATGAATCAATTGTTAGGAGAGGGTGGACAGCAAGATGAGACTATGAACGGAGGTACGGTAAAAGGAATGAAAGTAGTTGCAGCTATAGGGGCCGAAGGGAATGCTGCAAAGAACCTTAAGTAATGCCTACATTGCACCGCATGAGGTGCACTGACGGCACAACCCCCCTACGGGGAGGACGAATGAAAGCTTATTCGATAACAAAGGGTGAATAACAAATATTTACCATAATTTCGGTAAGGATTGAAATAAAATACAGCTGATTTTACGTAGTTTAAATTTAATTTACTTTGATTCAAATTCTAATGAGGAAAGAGAAAAGAATCACCGAATATCTCCTCACACCTCATATAAAATAGCCCCGATTCAGCGAGCGTTGCTTGGTAAACTCACGTAAATAAATAACCAGTTTTGTTAACAAATCTTGTCTGTTGTTCAAGTTGTCGGAATCGTTTCTCACAAACGAAGTTCTGTTCATCAATCACCCATTTCTATGACTTGTCTTTTTCTGCCGGCTTTTTGGTTTACAGTTTGCTGACTCGGTCCAGAGGGGTTTCCACCTGAAGGTTCAATGTAAGAAAGACAAAAAGTACAAAATCACAACTGAACGGACTTCCCACTGACCCGATGGCTCACCTACAGTTTTCTTATCTCAGCCTCACAGCACTTGACGTGAAAGTTCGCCACAGCAGCTCTATTTCATACACGTGCGTTTTTGGCTTATCGGTCCTTAGTTTTGACATTTTGTCACATTCTGCCGGTAAGACTCGTGACTGTGTGGTCCTCACGAGCACTAGCAAAAGCGTCTCCAGCCGTGCGCTTCACTCGAGTAATTTTCGCAATAAAATTGACATATACATAAATTTTTCTTGCGATGGACTTCGTCATCACAGCACCAATTTCAGCCCAGTTTCTCCTCCAATCTACTTCTATCATACCAAAAGATACCTAACTGTAACTTATAAAGTTAGCGATAGATTCGCTCAAATATCAAAATTTTAAAAATCGTGAGTCAAAGCTATAAACACTTTCTGGGCAATTCAAGCATCCATCACAACGTTCAATGGTATTTTAGGCAGTCAATGGCTACCTAAGCAAATCCACACTTCCACTGTATATAAATGTATGATCGGGTTTTTACCAAGCAGGAGCGATGGCATCTCCAAAATAAGCTCAGCAGGCCAGACAGCTAGCTGCCACTGCCAACCAAGGGCATTTAGATATCAGCGAGTCAAAAAGGAGAAAAAAAAAAGTCGTCCTGGGGAGAGTAAGTGCTACCTTCAATAATCGGATTGCATATTTTACCGTACAAAATTATGAAGTGTTATACTTACCTCTTTTGATGGCCTATGATAACTTTGATTAATGTAAATACAGCAGATATAAACGTGCACCCAATACATATAAAGTTTGGCGAGAAAGTCGCAAAAAAAATAGAGAACTTAGGAACCCAAAATATCTAGTTCGGGTAATTTTTTATGCAGGTGAAGCAGGCCATGCTGGCAAGCTTCTTAGGCGATGTGATTCTCTCTCTCTCTCTCTCTCTCTCTCTCTCTCTCTCTCTCTCTCTCTCCTTGTATGCACAAAAAACTTAGCATACGAGAATCAAGTGAATCCGTGATTTTTTTCGTCTATAATTTTGGATGATCAGTAAGTAATTAACACAGTCCATTTCAAATAAATTCACCTATATGCTTAGGGACCGAATTTATCGTTCTCTTTAAGTAACAAAGTTTTGCATTGAATAAGGCCTTAAATAATGCATGTAAGATTATTAACCCTTAAACGCCGAAGCGGTAAAAAAAAAAAATGGTTCTCCCGTGTGCCGGAGACGTTTCAGAGTGAGCGCGGGAGCGGAAAAAATATTTTTTTCAAAAAAATCATAGCGCGCTTAGTTTTCAAGATTAAGAGTTCATTTTTGGCTCCTTTTTTTGTCATTGCCTGAAGTTTAGTATGCAACCATCAGAAATGAAAAAAATTATCATTATCATATATAAATAATGCGATATATGATAGTGCAAAAACGAAATTTCATATATAATTGTATTCAAATCGCGCTGTGCGCGAAACGGTTGAAGGTAACAAGTTACTTTTTTTTCGTTGTAATGTACACTAAATTGCAATCATTTTGGTATATAACAAATTGTAAAACGATAAAAGCAACACAGAGAAAATATTATCACAAAATAATGCATGAATTCGTAACGCGCAGACGTAAACACATATTTTTTTCAAAAATTCACATAAAATCTAAATATTGTCCTAGAGACTTCCAATTTCTTTCAAAATGAAGAAAAATGATTGAATATTACTATACTGTAAGAATATTAGCTTACAAATGCAGTTTTCGACCATATCTGACGAGTTAAAGTTGACCGAATGTCGAATTTTTTTTATATATATTTTTTTATATGCAATTATTTCGGAAATAAGAAAAAGCTACAACTTTCAAATATTTTTCGTTTTATTTTACATGAAATTGCGCACATTTTCATATATAAAACTCTATGAAATGCCTAATATGAAACGGAGCAAATATTCCGAGAATGGGACTTACGCATTTCGGAGATTTGTGGCGGAGAATCCGCGCGCGGAGGGAAGGAAAGTTTTTTTTTAAAAATTCACCATAAATTTAAATATTGTGCTAGAGACTTCGAATTTGTTTCACGATGAAGATAAATGACTGAATATTACTAGACTGTAAGAGTTTTATCTTACAATTGCGTTTTTCGACCATTTCGGTAGAGTCAAATTTGACCGAACGTGGTTTTTTTTTCTATTTATCGTGATTTATATGCAAATATTTCAACAATGAGAAAAGCTACAACCTTCAACTATTTTTTGTATTATACATGAAATTGCGCACATTTTCATATATAAAACGTTATGTAACGGCTAATTTAAAATGGTGCAAACATTACCACAATCGCACGTATGATTTTTTCGGAAGAGTTACCGCGTGGACGTAAAGAAAATGTTATTTTTTTCATAAATTCACCATAAATCGAAATATTGTGCTAGAGACTTCCAATTTGTTGCAAAATGAAGGTAAATGCTTGAATATTACTAGAATATAAGCGTTTTAGCTTACAATTGCGTCCACCATTTCGTAGAGTCAAAATTGACCGAAGGTTGAAAATTTGTCACATCATTTTTTATATGAAAATATTTCAAAATTGATAAAAGCTACAACCATGGGTGTTTTTAGTTGTATTGTGCATGAAATTGCGCACATTTTCATATATAAAACTTTATGTAACGGCTAATTTAAAATGGTGCAAACATTACCACAATCGCATGTATGATTATTTTCGGAAGAGTTACCGCGAGGACGTAAGGAAAAAGTTTTTTTCATAAATTCACCATAAATCGAAATATTGTGCTAGAGACTTCCAATTAGTTGCAAAATTAAGTTAAATGATTGAATATTACTAAAATATAAGAGTTTTAGCTTACAATTGCGTTTTTCGACCATTTCGGTAGAGTCAAAGTGACCGAAGGTTGAAATTTTGGCACTTATCGTTATTTATATGAAAATATCTCAAAACTGATAAAAGCTATAATCATGAGTATTTTATTGTTGTATTCTACATAAAAATGCGCACATTTTCATATATAATAGTCCATGTAAACGGCTAATTTAAAATGGTAAAAAAATTATGTCAAAGTGACAAAATAATTTCAGAGATGTGTACAGATACTTTTTAGTGCAGCAAGAAAGAAATTCGCGCTTGCGCGCCTGCGTAACGATTGTAAACACAACACCCACCCTGATCCGTGAACTCCCAGCATCCCCCAAGGCGCGTGATTCAAGAGTTTTCGGCTGGTAGGCCTAAAAGTATTTTTCCGCGAATTTTTAAAAAAACTTTTAAACTTTGTATGTCGACGTAAAATACGTCCAGTCGGCACCCGAGAGACAAAAAATGTCGACGTAAAATACGTCCAGTCGGCGTTAAGGGTTAATAATGAAAGATTGTTTTTATTTATTCGAGAATATTTACCTTACGGCAATGAAGCGCTTTGATTTAAAAATTCCCTTTGTTTAAGCCAACACCTTACAAGAGAGAAATCTAAAAAAAAAAAAAAAAAAAAAAAAAATCTGTAGCAAAAGAGAAACATCTGACACACATCCTGTAAGTGATGCTATGGTAGATTCAAATCACCCGTGCATCTTTTGTCTAGGCCCGTCCCTTACGACGCTCCTGATTGGCTGTTGATAAGCCAATCACTGGGATGGAAACTCTCAGTCTCTCTCTCTAGAGTTCACATAAGCAGGATGTGTGTTCCACCTCTCTTGAGGTATACATTTGAAAGACTTATCCCTCAGAAGAGGAGGAACTCACATCCTGCCTATGAACTCTCGAGAGAGACTGAGAGTTTCCAGCCTGTGATTGGATTATCAACAGCCAATCTGGAGTGTTTTAAGGGACGGGAAAGCATGGGTAGCCTACATTGTTGAAGGTAAAGGCATTCACTTATTGATAAGTAGGAGTATGATAATTCCAGCATAGCAAATGTCGACCCCACAACTGGAACTGACAGCTGTATTTCTGGAGCTGAATGGCGCCAACGCTTGTTTTCCATATTAATAAGGAGTTCCATATTTATGCGTGGCAATCTATTGCAACTGATGCACAAAGGACTGTAGTGATCATTCATGATGAGTATATGAGAAGAGTAGAGCAGGAAAACCTTTTACCTCTGCTAGAGATAACTAAACACTTTGAGTTACCTTCGTGTGGCTAACAAACAAACCATCAGATTTGTTGCCTAGGGTCTGCAACGTCGACCCTCACGTCTCCTCTCAATAGTGGATGAAGTCCAGAATGACCGGAAAACATATTAATGACTGAAATGCCTTTGTGGGCTGTTATGACTAAAAATGATTACAGATGTTTTACCCGAATCTGTTGGTTAATCGTTCCCTTTCAGGAGTTATTCTGCAACTGAAAGATTGATTCTTGTAACTAATCACATATTCTCACTAATTAAAACCTACAACTAAGAAAATATTATCAAAACAGTGGCGCATATGAGCTACGTCCATTAGTTTTCTAAGGTTAGAACGTATGTAACAGATTTTCAGAATTTAGAAAATTTATATCAGGCCTTATCTATTTTGGATGAGTAGAAGTTATTAGGTGTATATTGTCAGTGTAGTTCAGTCACATGAAAAATCATCATAGAGGCGTACAGAAAACACTGACTGTCCTGACAGGATAGCTTCAAGTATCACACTTTGGTCAATAATAATAATAAAATAGATAAACATACGTATCAGGTGGATAAAATATTAGAATAACATTCGATTGTCCAGAATCCACCAAGTTAATTAGAGAGGTGTGTCATATGGACACAATCTAGTATAGGAGCGGTGCTATCAAGCAGGCAGAAATATGCCCACGGAGATGTTTCAACATTGTGTATGCTTACCACGTGCTGCCACCATGGCCCTTACATGCATAATTAAGCGATTGACTAACTCTCAGCTAAGATATTCATATTACTTTCACGTAGGTTTACGGTCTGTTGTTTACTGACTGATAAATACATCATTTTTTCAAGTGAGAAATTTCAAAGCACATTATTTCCTGCCGAGCCCCATGGGAAGTCTCACAACAATTTGCCACTATTTTAACCGACTTGAAGCAGTAGTTAACGATAAGATCTTATGAAATTGTTAGAAATCCTTTCGTCATCCTATGTTAAGAGATCAAAAGTAGAAACTAAGCCCACAGTTCACTTATACCAGACTAAGATACGTCTGCAATCTTAAAGAGAGGAACAATAATCCTAAACACCAAGATTACAATTTCCGTAAGGTGGAAGCTATTGTGTTTGTTGCTGCTGATCCAGACAGAACTGAATGACCTCTACCGGCTCTACTTAGGTTTTGATTTGATTTATATAGATTTTTGGCATTATGCCAAGCACTGGGCAACTAAGGCCATTCAGCGCTGAAACGGAAATTGACAGTCAAAGGTTTGAAAGGAGTTACAGGAGGAAAACCTCAAAGCAGTTGCACTATGAAACCATTGTTATGAGAGGGTGGACAGTAAGATGGAAGAAAGAGATATGAAAGGAGGTACAGTAAAAGGAGCGAAAGTAGTTGCAGCCAAAAATTGAATTTTGATCATTAGGCTGAATTGTTGTATATAAAATCTTCATTGGTAAAATTTAAGATTTCCCACTGCGGAATCAATCACGTAAGCAAATTCTCCGCTGCTACTTTTCCGCGATCGCGTCAGTACTAACTGGTATGATTAGTTGCGCTTCGCTTTGCTCAGCAAGGAAGCAGTTTTTTAACCACCAAAATTGTAAGTTTGATGTCGACGAGATTTTGCTGTAGATTTAACTAACCTTATGCCAACTGAAGGTCGACTAAATGTCTCAGCTGGAATTTACAATTTAAAATTCAATTAAGATAAAATCTTTTTTATTTCTATCAAAAGAAGGTTACCATAACATCTTGCTTTTTGCGTTTTTGTTCAATATTTGACGACATTCTTAAAGTTTACTTTTACATTCTTGAATATTATGTGGCAGTTACTTGATTAATAATCGAAATAACGAGTACAACTGTAAAAACAAGAAACTAAAAATGAAAGTTGGAAAATCGCCTCGACAAAGAAGTTGCAAGCAAGAAATAATTTCCGGTTCGGAAATTTCCAGACAATTCCGTCTCTGCTCTGGACAGCAACCGTCCGTGCGTTTGCTAGTCTCATGTTGTTGGTGGTTTGTTGGTCCTGTTTGAATGATCACTTTCTACGATAAGACCAGCATTCTCTCTCTCTCTCTCTCTCTCTCTCTCTCTCTCTCTCTCTCTCTCTCTCTCTCTCTCTCTCCCAGACTCGTTGTATTTGTGACTGCATTTTTTAATCAGCACCACTGTATTTTATTATTCAAGTATACAAATATTTCATATTTTTCAAGTCAGATTATTATTTTCTTCATCTGTTCTTTATTTCGATGTAAGATGTGTTTTTAACGTTGTAACAGAGGATATTAGGTAGAGTTTGAAAGGGAAACCCACAAAATTACTGTGTGTAACGTATTTACTTATAAGTATTTACATTTTATTTTACTTATAAGTAGGCACGTAATACACAGTTATTTTGTGAATTTCTTTTTCAATCTTCAGAAGAAATCTGAAAGAAGGTTTTCTTTGGTTAGGTTGAGTATTGCATTTTGAAGTTTTAGACCGAAGGAACTTTAGGCTAAAAATAAACCGTTATTTTGCGAATAGAGGCGACTTTATCAGAGGTCAAGAGAGTTGAGTTCTAAAGGCGCCAGTCAGTGGGAAAGAAATACGATTAAAAACCAAGGTCCAGATTCTAACCTTGCCAAAAGCACGGAATTAATATTCTTTTCTGGCTGGTCGCTAGTGGTGTATAAGCGCAATCTTCTTAAATAATCGATATCCACGGACGCGCGTCAAAGCACGGCCTCTATACCAGGTGGCCGTGGTCAAAGCCCCAGAGCTGCCTTCAGGTCGTCTTTTCGTTCAAACTTCAAACCTGCAATTTACTGATCGTTATCACTTCCCGACTATCGACATTCCACTAGTTTATTAAAGGTGGGTTTTGGTTGTCTAGCAGAAGTGCAATTCCATTGAGGAGTGAGAGATGCGTATTTCTGGTGATTGAAGAACTTCACTCTCGACGTGGTTCGGAAGTCACGTGAAGCCGTTGGTCCCGTTGCTGAATAACCACTGGTTCCATGCAACGTAAAAACACCATACAATCAATCAAACAAACAAACAAACAGGAGGTGCAAACACTCCAATGAATCATCTTTGTTATGTAAATAACACGGTCTAGACACTGATTATGATACCTCTTTTTAGATATCAAGCATGATATAACATTGATTCATAAAATACTCGAATTCCTGTACTCGTAGAAGAATACAAATGAACATACATTATGAAAACGTGGTAACTTTCTACCGTCATTCTCATGTGTTACCGAAAGCCTCCAAGATAAGCGGATTAACGGTAGTGTTGTAAGCAAGGGTTTGGGGAATAACCTTAGCTTTCCTGGAACACAAAGCCTGATAAGCCGTTACTACATGACAGTACCGCCAGTTCGTTCGAAATCTGTAACATGTGGATAAGCCAGTATTGAGAGAGGAAAACTAAGAAATACAAGTGTTGTTTACGTTAACCTTATTTGGATTCAAGGAAATGTTTATACTCGTTAGTGTTTTCTTTGTTGTCTATGATTAGAAAGAGTATTGTGATGACTGACGTTCCAAACATTATTTTGTTCAGGAACCTTGCTTTACGATAGTTGATAAAGAGGCCATAGGGTGCTAACATTTGTCGCGGTTTCATTACGACGGGTGATGAACTATATCTCTTTATGTGGAATACCACATTGAGATTTTATTATACGTGTACGCTAAATATACTACGTGTAAAACATTTTTTTCTTTGTGACTTTGTATTTATAACTGAACATTACAAAAAAGTTATTTTAAGTGTATTATTACTTTTTTTTAATGTACTTTAATCCTATACCTTTATTACTATGGTAGAATCACATCAACCGTGCATTTGATATCTCGGCCAGTCCTTTACGATGCTCCTGATGGCTGTTGATAAGCTAGTGACAGGGCTGGAAACTCCGTCTCTCTCGAGAGTTTACATGGGCAGGATTTATGTTCCACCTTTCCTGGGGGATACGTCTTTCTAAAGTATTCCTCAGGAGAGGTGGAACATATATCCTACCCATGTGAACTCTCGAGAGAGACTGAGAGTTTCCAGCTCTGTGATTGTCTTATCTATAGCCAATCAGGAGCGGTGTAAGGGGACTGGCCTAGACATCAAATGCACGGTTGATGTGAATCTACGATAGTTATATATTCGACACATCTCGTTTGGAGCGTTGACTTTTATGCGGTTGGCCGTTGAAGGCATCAAGGTAAATTCAGAATTACAAGCTATTATAATAACCCCATGGATTGGGAAGAAATGTTCGCGATTAGACTAACATTACTATGCATCACAGAGTATTTCGCCCACTGATTTGTGAAACATTTTGTTTCCACCGAAAAAAGAACTGATGTAGGCCTATATACGTTAACTTGGCTACACCTGTCCCTCCTTGAATCATTCAAGCTGTTTCTAAATCAACCTTCCCTAAGCAACGACAGTGGTACCACAACTTCCAGCATGACCACTTCCGTTTGGTCTTCGGTTACCCCTGCAATTAGCAGCAGAGTTCTCAGAAGCTGCCGTGAAGTTCCAGATATTCTCTGCTCGTCTACAACCCCAGGCTCCAGCATGAAGCGCTCGCTCTAGGTATATCTAAAAGCTACGGGTAATTTCTTTTGTATTTGGTTTCAATTTTACGTAAAGAAACATGCATGTTATAATGAATCGTTCATGTTAGCACAATAAATTAAAGAGACAGCTGACAATTAGGACAATAGTGGTTTGAGGTATACGGTGGTAGTTTCGAGGTAAGTGCTCGGGATTCCCAGTGGCGCCTGTCATTTTTTTTTATTGTGCGTCACAGGAACTTGTCGCCTCTCATTATAGCAGATGTAGTTTACTCTTATACAACCAGTTTAAAAGCAAATTACACATCTTAAAAAAAAGAAAAAAAGAAGCTCACAGACGATATAACATAATGAGATAGAGCATGGATCTTTTAATCACGGCCTTGAATAGTCAGCCATTCATTCAGTGGTAGTTCAAAAGACTGACTCGCAAGAGCCAACATTCGTTCACTTTAGCATAACTGAGATTATTAAAAAAAGTGCTTTTACAAATTACCATGTGGAAATTCATCCTATATATTTTGATAATATTGACAGATATTAGCAACTGCCAGATATAACAGACGAAAACCTGATGAAGCTATTTAAATACAAAAATATAATATAAGAGATTTTTCATTTATCAAAGCAATTTCAAATTACATTGTTTTTTCATTAATATTGTCAAAGATAGAGTAACAAGTACAGGCAAATTATCAATGAAGTAAACAAAAATCCCTGAATGATTTTGTTGTTAGCTGTACGCGATACGCAAGTGATTAAGTTCCCGACGGCGAAGTTATATTGCAGTGTGTTCGTGCTCTTAAAACATCTATACGACAGAAGATAGTTACCTATATGGCCTTTTGACAGCACCCCAAGAATTGAAGAAAAGTGATACTTTCATCACCAAAGCACACAAAAGAAACATTGTTTTAAACATGAAAACTCATACAGAGAAAACCAGTGTCTTACTGACGATGAATCCTCACACAAGAAACTAACGGCGTTCATCGTGTAACCAGAGTTCAAAGGCCTACCTCAAAGGGATATTACGCGAAAAAAAAAAATGGGTTTTCTGTACAGTGTATAATGCTATGTGAAACTCCCAACCACGGCCAATGAAGCTCTCAGCCGCAGCCCATGAAACCATCCACAACTTGGTGGTGGTCTGTGTTGTTGGCGGTACTAGGCGCACGATCATCGCTAAATTTAACCTTAGATAAAATAAAACTACTGGGGCTACATGGCTGCAATTTGGTAAGTTTGCTGATTTAAGGATTGATGATCAATGTACCAATTTGCAGCCCTCTAGCCTCAGTAGTTTCTAAGATGTGAGGGCGGACAGAAAAAGTGTGGACACAGACAGACAAATAGCTATCTCTGTAGTATTCTTTTGCAGAAAACTGAAAAGATTCAATTGCCAGGTGATTAAGAACTATTGCAATCTGCCATCTTATACGTACCAGAGGTTTACTAGACTTGAATATAACTACCAGTATGTCTTGATTAATTGTGTATACCATAATATATATATTATATATATATATATATATATATATATATATATATATATATATATATATATGTCTGTACATATAAGCGCACATAAACACTCAAACATACATACATACATATATATATATATATATATATATATATATATATATATATATATATATATGTGTGTGTGTGTGTGTGTGTGTGTGTGTGTGTGTGTGTGTGTGCGTGCGTGTGTCTATGACAAGTCAATGGGACCTATCCACGACTTCAATGTATATACTTATTTTTAGATACACAGCACGGCGTTGCGTCCTCCCTGGAACCTTATGTGCTTTTGTTCGAAACGATGTGCAATGGAAGCGTTCTCTTTCACCAACAGCATTCGAACAAAATGCACACGAGGCTCCAGGAGGACGCACCGTAAAAAGGTATACATTAAAGTCGAGAATAGGTCATTGTAAACATGTCATATATATGGGTATGTGAGGAAGTTTTGCCTGTTATTATGAAAGTATGTACATATAAACGCTGTGACGTCATGTGAAAAATGTAATGAGGAATAGATCCATTAAAAGATCCTCTTCTGCCAGGCGAATATCTGACGCATTCTGTCCACCATGAATCTGCCTCTGTTTTGAAACCAAACACCCATTATTCAATATAGACCAAGTTCCACAATTTTGTTGTTGGTGAAATATGGGTGTAATGGACGTCCTCTGTGCTCTATTGTATTGCCTTTCGTGTAATTGCTCGCATCCAAGAACGTAAGATTCAAGTTATATACAGATCTAAAGACTTATCAAATGTGTCACAATGATGACGTCATCCACTGACGTCACTCCCTCCGGCAAGACTACGGGTGATTCATCTCCGAGGCGTCTACACAGATTAGAGTTTAGAGAGTTTAGGCCTGACCTTGACTGCTGGGTAAGCCACTGGGATTACTCCCCCACTGCGAATCGGTTTTCCCCGAACTCATCTATGCTTACAGCGGAGCTCACCGCCGAGCGTTCTATCACCGTTGGACATTGGAAGTGGTTCCGACGTCCCGTAGCATCTGAGAAGAAGCCATGGTAGCGTTCTTTCCGTCGCATCTGGTTTTATTGCGTCAGTGTTGTCAGTGCGGTCGTACTATCAAGGCGATGGCGAAGGTGGGGAGAGCACCGCGTGGAATGATATGATCTAGCAGGCTTTCCCGCGTCACTGTAATGTCAGTAATATCTGTCATTCACAAAGCCACCTCGTATGAAGCGTAAGACTTATGACAGCGTCAACACGAATCAACTGTCTTCGGTCAGTATGAGAATGAACAATCACAGCCTTTCGTGCTCAATGAGATCATAGCTCGGAGGTCCTAAATATGACGGAACAACTTGAGACCCTTTTATTGCAAAAGGTGCGGTCTGACAGTGGGATAAACTCAAAAACCTTTTATCTTAAATCCAAGGGGGATCCCAATTACAAATAAAAGCTGACGTGTCCATTTAAGAGCTACAAATACGAAACAAAAAGCTCTAACCGTTTTGATCTTTGAAATACTGTAGGTTGTGCAACGCATTCAGTACTGAACTTGCTATAAATAATTTGTCGGAACATAAACAATGCTAAAAAAAAGTAATAACGCTAAATATCGTAAATTTGTAACATAGAGAAACATCGATCACCAAACAGTCAACAGAGCATAATACATTTCACTCTGGTTTTCGTACAACATATGTAGGAAGAAACGAGATCCTTCTTGAATGTGAACGTACCAATCCGTCGATGACGTTTAAGAGGATCAATTTCCTTTCGGAAGCTGAAGAGTCACTTGTTTGTGTGAGTGTGCGAAGTCAAAGTCTGTTCTCCGACCCCAATGGCTTTGACTGTTTTTCTTTTTTCCTTTAAACGCTTTCCTGTGATTCGTATAACTCCAAAGAAAATGATTCTGCACAAGACCTAAAGATCCATTATTTAAATCATGATTTGTGATCTGCGGCCGCTAAATGTGTCATCTACTCGGATGTTTTTTTGACCGAGCATCGTAATCTTAAATCCTTTGAGGCATGAACGTCAGTGCTCTGTCTTCTGGGCAATCCCCAGACTGTGGCCAGTAGTCAAGTCACAGGAGACAAAAAGTCACAGAAAAAAAGTCACAATTTCAGCTGGGAAAAAAGTCAGGAAAAAAAGCTACATTAATTTATGGTGGAAATTGAAGCCATTAAAGTACTAAAACAAAATTTACCCCAAGGGTTTTCAGGGCTCGTTCTCTATGACTAATATTTCTTGAGGGTCATTATCTTCATGATATTTACAGTCTTTTGTTTATGCTTTTACCTTCATACCCAACGGGGTTTGTACCAAACACGCCGCAAAGGAGGATACATACCTATCTTCATAGTGAAAACCTTTGACATCTTTTTTTATCTTTTATTAGCGAAAATATACAATATTTTACAATTTTAACAGAATTACATTCAGAATTTTATCCTAGCTGACTTAAATTTACTAGGATCTAACAAAAATCTTATCTTGTACTTTTTACAAATAATATATGTATTTTAATGTAAATATTTTTCTCTAGTTACCCATATAAGATTTTATCAGTATATATATATATATATACATAAATATATATATATATATATATATATATATATATATATATATATATATATATATATATATATATATCCTTGCTTTTATAAACAACCTTATATATACCATCTTTTTTATCCTTTATTTCTTGCTTTGTGGGATAACCAGATACCAACAACATAGTCACAAATTAAAATTATAGCACTGTTCCTGTCCTTTTTTTTAATGTGCTTCTGGGAAAGATGAATGTGACTATTTTTCCCGTGGATTTTTCTGTTATTTTTTGTTTTTTACCTGTGACTTTTTCACCTTGATTCCCTGTGATATGGTGTTACTTACTGCAAACAAAAATATATCCTAGTAAGAGTTTTCTGATCACCTCTGTATTAGGGCATAGAAGGAGTAACAAGGTTCGGTAACACTTCTTTTCGAAGTTGGCTCGCTATGCTTTCTACAGACACGATTATAAACATACTTGAACACAAATTGCAACATCAATTAGTAAAACTCAACGATTTGGGATATTGGCAGAGGGTGGCCCCAGAAAAAAACATGACGGGCGCTGTCACGTTTAAACTTAATCTACCGAACCGTTAATGAACCCATTATAGAAAGCTTCCTTTTCTACACCGATCTTGAAATCAAGGATATTGTGTGAAATGTATTGAATAATTACTTTACCTTCACCGTGGAGTACTGTAGTTGTTTGTTTGTATGGTCTTTTAACGTTCCATTGAACCAGTGGTTATTCAGCAACGGGACCAACGGCTTTACGTGACTTCCGAACCACGTCGAGGATGAACTTCTATCACCAGAAATACATATCTCTCACCCCGCTCGATGGAATGCCAGAGAATCGAACTCGCGGCCACCGAGGTGGCATGTCAAGACCATACCGATCACGCCAGAGGCGCACTACAGTAGTGGTAAACCTGGATCAGGGTTCCAATGACTTCAGGTGTATTACGACGCAAATAGGCCTGGGCCAGCGCAAGAACTGATCGTGATTTAGGAATGAATGAGTTCTAAGGACTCGAAGGAGACAAGGTATATGAATCCTAATTACATGATAACTGCAAGGGACGCAGTTCAAACTCGATTCAGGACTAACCAGCTATTTCAGTTAGCTACCAGCTTCATTACGAAAATTGCAAGCCATAAATTCTAGTAAAAAAAAAATAAAAATAAAAAAATGCTAGAATTTCCTTATGAAATATTGTTAACAAACATCTTTTCAAATAACTGTGAAGAAGAAGATTTACTTGAATTCCAATTTGCATTGGCATCTTCATCCCTGGATGTTGTTGATGTGGGAAAAATTAAGTCTATCTTAGTTTAACCAGACCACTGAGCTGGTTAACAGCTAGCTCTCCTAGGGCTGGCCCGAAGGATTAGATATTTTTACGTGGCTAAGAGCCAACTGGTTACCTAGCAACGGGACCCACAACTTATTGTGGGATCCGAACCACATTATATCGAGAAACGAATTTCTAATCGCCAGAAACAAATTCCTCTGATTCCACGTTGGGAGAGCGGGGAATCGAACTCGTGACTACCTAATCGGTAGGTGTTGATGCAGGAAAGTCTACAGGGTAGTGTCAGATGCTGTCAGTCACTTGGTGCCTGACACTCGTGTGGCTCCGAAGGTTTTTGGAAAGAAGATAGAAGGAGATGAAGAAATGGGCTCCTAACGAGTTGTCTGAAATCGAGAGGAGATCACCTTCGCTGTTCTCATGCGAAAGGTCTCTCTTCTTGATAAGGTTTCGAAGAACAGCACAGGTCGGGGGAACAGAAATCCCTCATTTCCTTCCTTCTGCATTTCACTGGAAATGATCTCCACACAGTTTTAAAAAACAGCAACTGTTACAGTCCTTTTTAGGACATTTCTCTCTCTCTCTCTCTCTCTCTCTCTCTCTCTCTCTCTCTCTCTCTCTCTCATCTATATATATATATATATATATATATATATGTATATATATATATATATATATTATATATATAATATATATATAAATATATATATATATATATATATATATACTATATATATCATATATATATATATATATATATATATATATATATATATATATATCTATATATATGTATGTATGTATGTATGTATGTATGTATGTATGTATATATATAGACATATATATATATAATAATAATAAAAGGAGCCCATAAAAACGTCAAAATATAGAGAAAAAAATACTATGTTTCAGAGACTGCTGACGCCCTCTTCAGGTAGATGAATTATTGTTAACAATTTCATCTACCTGAAGAGGGAGACGCAGTCTCTGAAATATAGTATTTTCTCTTTATATTCTAGCGTTTTTATGGGCTCCTTTTATTTGATGGAATTCTGTTGTAACAGAACATTGTACCAGTCATATATATATATATATATATATATATATATATATATATATATATATATATATATATATATATATATATATATATGTATATATATATATATGTATATATATATATATATATATATATATATATATATATATACGTATATCTGAATATGTAACGTATGCATGTGTGTGTGTCTCTGTAGTGAACTGCTTACACACCAAGAGCTGAGATTACAACTCCGGAAACTCTGCAACCAGTTCGGACTCAGAGGACATCGCTGTGACAAATATGATTCACCTTCTTCCACACATCCTACCCTACAAACATCCACCAAAATCAGGAACACACGACAACACTTTGTGAATCTGTTGCTAAATATTTAACGATACACCCCTTTATACTTGCGCAACTAGGAAGACATTTATATTAAAAAAATACGTCTAAAAACGATAATCACTTTCTTATCCACTTTTAATATTCAGTTAAGCTCTATTTTCTCTGGAGCTATTTTAATGCTGGCATTTTCATTTGACTTCTGGAAATTGTCATATCAAGGACAAAAAAAAAAAAAACAGTGACACGTGGATAAAGAGATGTTAAAGCGATAAGATCGTTTCTGCTTCTTATGTGGGCGCTGGCTCGTTGGGACAAGGGTTGGGGTTGGACCACTTTTCCCCGCCTGAAATCCTTAAAAAAAATTTATATATATATATATATATATATATATATATATATATATATATATATATATATATATATATATATATAAGTCATATCACATTAACCGTGATTCATATACATATATCGAGCTACAATGTCCATTTTTAATATCTAATTCGCTCTACAGGTAAATCATTATCGAGAAAAAAAAAAAAAAAAATTCCCCTTCGGTTAAGCATATATGAAAATATATTAATTCCGAGGTAGAGCGAATTAGATATTAAAGGACATTGTAGCTCGATATATATATATATATATATATATATATATATATATATATATATATATATATATATTTAGTATATATATATATTACCTTTATTGCATTTAACGACATCACTTTGTTTTCCTTCCATTCTACAGTGCATTCTTCCAGTTGAAATAAATTAGAGGTATCCTTATTTTGTTTATTGTACAATATTTGTATGCTGTATATAACTGCGTTCTTCTTTCAAGAAATGTCTGGTTTCAGTTGAACAGTACATGGAACTCCTGAATAAAAGGTCAATGTAGCTTTCTGTAATTTTTCTTTATCGCATCTTGCTTCACTTGAATTATTTGCATCGCAATTCAACTGCATATATATATATAATATATATATATATATATATATATATATATATATATATATATATGTGTGTGTGTGTGTGTGTGTGTGTATATATATATATATATATGTATATATATATACATATATATATATATATATATATATATATATATATATATATATATACATATATATATAATTTGTCCACCCTTGCAAAATATGCTGCGGGTGCCCCTGGCTCCAAATAAAGAAGTACAGCATATATAAGTGTACGAACTTATGGGAAGAGAAGGCAAATTCGCCAACGACTATTTTCGTGACCTCAGACCCACAGCCAAATCAGAGCTAAAAACTGTCGTTGAATTGCATGTATGTTTTGCTCTCCTCTTGCCCGTTGAAAATGAGCAGCAATATGCATGTGATGGTTGGAAAAAGACAAGTCATATGGAGATTTACCAGTGCTGAACTTAATGTTGTAACTAAGGTTATTGGCTTGTAATGAAACGTTTGTTAGGATCCCCCAAGTGGATCTCACCTGCCGAGGAGGCTTATGGGCTGACTAAGAAATGATGCCTGACGTCACAGCTTCGGTAGGGTTACGTATAGGTGGGGCAGCAGACTGGAATAGGTTAGCTAGCATCATCTGTGAATCACATCTAGTGTTGGCATTACTGAGGGATTTATTGCAATGGAAGGCGTGGGAAGGGCCAGGGTATACCTCAAGAATGCATATCCAACCACACACCTACAAGTGAGATTAACGGAAAGCGTCAAGGCAAGAGCAGAGGAAATACTCTTCCGTCTCAGTGTATTCAGCGAAGCTTTTGTCTGTGACTTCTGGGTGAGGTCGTGCAACTTAGGCAAGCTGTTAGGGAGTTGAAAGATGCTGAAGCTTAATGGGACATATAGTAAGAAAGCAGTCCCGCCAAATTACATAAATAAACAAGACCAGTTGACATTGGAATTTTCTCATGCGATAGACAAATCAATCCCAAGAGGCAGAAAGAAATGGGTCGGAGAAAGATTGAAGATGTGGTTGCAATTGGTGAAAAGAGCACATATGGAAAAAGTGAATGAACTTTCGTGTTAAAAAACCAGCAAATGGGAAGGAGCAGATGAGGAATTTGTAACATTCTGCGATCTATTTATAGAGAGAGCAGGGATTTCGTATACAAGGGCAGAAAAGGGGGATAACATTAAGTGGCATGATGAGAAAATATGATTTGTTATGTAAACAAGGTAATTGTTTAAGATGCAGTTGCATTGTGGGAGTGAGGACAATTAAGCTGTACCATGCGGGAGGATCTCCTTAGGATGCTACAGTGCCGTCAAGTGCACCTCATTCGGTGCAATGTAGGCATTACTTGAGGTTTTTTGCAGCGTCCCTTCGGCCCCTTGCTGTAACTAATTTCATTCATTTTACTGTACCTCCATTCATATTCTCATTCTTCCACCTTACTGTCCACCCTCTCCTAACAATCGTTTCATAGTGCACCTGCGAGGTTTAACTCCTGTTACGACTTTCAAACCTTTTACTGTCAATTTCCTTTTCAGCGCTGAATGGTCTTAGTTGCCCCAGTACTAAAAGATTCCTCTTCGGTTAACATATATGAAAATATATTAATTCCGAGTAGAACGAATTGGATATTAAAGGACATTTGTAGCTTAATGCATGTATATGAATGACGGTGATATGATAAGAATTTATATATATATATATATATATATATATATATATATATATATATATATATATATATATATATATATATATTATCCCAAGTAGTCATGTTTACTTCCACATTTACAGCATTACTGAGAATTTTGGTCATATGGTGATATTAAGTAAAAGAAAAACAGAAACATTTAGATTTTACTTACAAAAAAGGTAGATAATCTTAAATAAAATTCTCAGTTTTGGCAATTAGTACAAAATGGTGATACTATTTTAATACTTCATATTTTACGGCATTATTGATAATATATGGGTGACACCCATTCCCTGGCGGTACCTCAACGACCCCACCGACCCCATGACCTGTGTATGACCCCGCATAAAGAGCATTCCGACCCCACTTGGGGTCCCGACCCCTAATTTGGGAACCCCTGTTCTATTGTATAGAAGTACAGGTGATAAAAGTGATCGGGGAGCACTTCATTAGAATACCAGAAAAGGTGCTTTTTAGAATGTTGATTGAGGGGATTAAGAAAAGGGCAGCTTGACTGATAGGGAG
Organism: Macrobrachium nipponense; assembly: GCF_015104395.2. Classification (NCBI taxonomy): domain Eukaryota; kingdom Metazoa; phylum Arthropoda; class Malacostraca; order Decapoda; family Palaemonidae; genus Macrobrachium; species Macrobrachium nipponense. The sequence continues at coordinate 11,214,606 of NC_061106.1, read as the reverse complement.
AGAATGGTGTGGGTTTAGATAAAGAGGAGGCTGTCTTGATCAAGTGTTTGTAATGGAAAGGTTATCAGAGAAGTTGAAAGTAAAAGGAAAAAGCTGTATGAAACATACATTTTCATAAAAAAGGGCTTTTGATAGAAATGATATAGATACAATGAGCGTCGAGAATTTGGGGTATTGATTGTAAGGGGCTAAATGATTTTATGATGGAAGTGCAGTGGTGCTAGAATAAGTAGGTGGGAAAATGACAAAAAATTTCTGAAAGTCCATATTTTCTGTGGCTATCCTTTTCATTAAACTGTACTTACAAAGTAATAAATAATTATTGTTTTTTTTTGTGTGAAGTCAAAGTATATCTCCTTAGGATGCTACAGTGCCGTCAGTGCACCTCATTCGGTGCAATGTAGGCATTACTTGAGGTTTTTTGCAGCGTCCCTTCGGCCCCTTGCTGTAACTAATTTCATTCATTTTACTGTACCTCCATTCATATTCTCTTCTTCCACCTTACTGTCCACCCTCTCCTAACAATCGTTTCATAGTGCACCTGCGAGGTTTAACTCCTGTTACGACTTCAAACCGTTTTACTGTCAATTTCCTTTTCAGCGCTGAATGGTCTTAGTTGCCCCAGTACTAAAAGATTCCACCTCTTCGGTTAACATATATGAAAATATATTAATTCCGAGGTAGAACGAATTGGATATTAAAGGACATTTGTAGCTTAATGCATGTATATGAATGACGGTGATATGATAAGAATTTATATATATATATATATATATATATATATATATATAGATATATATCATATATATATATATATATATTATCCCAAGTAGTCATGTTTACTTCCACATTTACAGCATTACTGAGAATTTTGGTCATATGGTGATATTTAAGTAAAAGAAAAACAGAAACATTTAGATTTTACTTACAAAAAAAGGTAGATAATCTTAAATAAAATTCTCAGTTTTGGCAATTAGTACAAAATGGTGATACTATTTTAATACTTCATATTTTACAGCATTATTGATAATCTATGGGTGACACCCATTCCCTGGCGGTACCTCAACGACCCCACCGACCCCATGACCTGTGTATGACCCCGCATAAAGAGCATTCCGACCCCACTTGGGGTCCCGACCCCTAATTTGGGAACCCCTGTGCTATTGTATAGAAGTACAGGTGATAAAAGTGATCGGGGAGCATCTTCATTAGAATACCAGAAAAGGTGCTTTTTAGAATGTTGATTGAGGGGATTAAGAAAAGGGCAGCTTGACTGATAGGGAGAGAATGGTGTGGGTTTAGATAAAGAGGAGGCTGTCTTGATCAAGTGTTTGTAATGGAAAGGTATCAGAGAAGTTGAAAGTAAAAGGAAAAAAGCTGTATGAAACATACATGTTCATAAAAAAGGGCTTTTGATAGAAATGATATAGATACAATGAGCGTCGAGAATTTGGGGTATTGAGTGTAAGGGGCTAAATGTTTTTTATGATGGAAGTGCAGTGGTGCTAGAATAAGTAGGTGGGAAAATGACAAAAAATTTCTGGAAGTCCATATTTTCTGTGGCTATCCTTTTCTTTAAACTGTACTTACAAAGTAATAAATAATTATTGTCTTTTTTTTTTGTTAAGTCAAAGTATATAACATTACAACATATAAAGTAATATTCTTGAATTTCATTGCAAACTTTCAACATTATAAGTAAAATTCTGTTAACCAAAGTCAATACTCTGAATAACATCTAATCGAGAAGAAGGGCATAGACTGCATACCCAATTTTTCTTCTTAAT
>NC_061106.1:11184031-11212319 GCF_015104395.2 Macrobrachium nipponense | reverse complement strand
ACCCAATTTTTCTTCTTAATATAACTAAAATAACATTTCCAAGTATTTCATCCTGTATATACCTATATATGCAATGACATTTATAGAAGAAAAGGTTCAGTTTTGGGGAAAATGATTCCCCCCCCCAAAAAAAAAAAAAAAAAAAAAAAACTATAGGTACTGGCCTTTGATGTGAGAAGTCAAAGAAAGGGCAATTAGATCATAGAAACAAAGTTGAAGGATTGGAGTGTAGAATGTCTGATGTTTGATGATAATATTATGCTGGTTGAGGATAATCAGATAAACTAGCAAAAGGGCATGAGAATGCTTGTAAGAGGAGAAAGAAAGGCCAATGAAGGTTAATATGGAAGACTGGGGAATGAAACAGAGGATGTATGAGCAAATGAGATCGAGGTGGGATGGGCGAAGAGGTGAGTCACAGAATAGATGAAGCAAGAAAGGAGAAACGATATAAGGTTGGATGCAGAGTTCTGTGGAGAGAATTGGTTTCTGTGAAGACGAAGGTGGGAATGTTTGCAAAAATCGTTTAGCCAGCTCACCTTTAGAGAAGTGAGGTGTTGATGTTGAGCACAAATGACAGTAAAAAAAGTCATCACTGATTATGTGAAAAGTTTGTGTAATATTTGCATCGTAAAAATAAAAAATGAGAGGGTGAGCAATGCAGCATCACACAAAAACAGTAAAATTTTAGTGCACGTGAAAGAACGGGACATAGCATTGAGATGGTTCGGTCAAGTGAAAAGGACAAAAACAAAAGTGCATTGTCCAGGAACGTTATGGGGAGGCAGGAGGCGAATTCAAGACGGGATTGGTCAGATGGCATGAAAGAGGAAGAACGGCTCAGGTATGCAGAAGACAAGAATGTGTGCATGATGGGAGAGAATGTTACAGTGAGTGTAGTGAAATTCGACGCGTTGCTGATAAGCCTTCTGTGCACGACGACGACATTGATTTAGCCAGCCTTATGCTGGCACGGGCTCTTGCTTTACAGCAGCCCGTAACTGTGAACACAACCATTAGGCTCTAGTAAACCACTGGGCCGGGAATGAAAAGGCATTAGTGTAGATGCGGCTAACGTTATAGACGTATTACTGCGCACGGGCGGGATTCATTCGCGATTCTGCAATTAAAGTATGAATGTGGCGTGACCTCTCTCTCTCTCTCTCAAACGTACACTGGAGATAAGAAATGTTGCTCAGAAGTCATTCAGCTTAATTGGATTTTTTTTGGTGAAAATCACGCATCATCATTATTAAAACGAGCATAGTTAACGGAAGGATGGTTAAATTTTGTTGATTTCATGAATGAGTACGAACTTCGCTCTTTTTTATTTTTTTATTTATTTATTTACCTTTTACACTATAGATACAACCTGAAAGGTAGATCAAACCACTTTTCTGTCTAATCTGCTTCGTTTTTTTTATTCTTCCTTCTTTTAGCATTCTGCAGTTTGCAGCCATTGCTATGTGCTCTCTTCTAACTTTTAAAGAGCATGACTGTTAAGTACTTACCGTACTGACGAATTTTTAAAAAAAAGTATGTGAAAATACCTAACTATTACTTGTCATAGAAATGATAACTGATGCTAACTACGGATGGGAAAGCATTCGGAAAGCACTGGAACACTTGAATAGTCAACATACTTATGTAATACAGGCGAATTTAATATTGAAGTTGCTTGGGCAGAATAATCATCAACAGCTATGTAAGACCTAACATGCAACAACACCGTTAACTTTAGATTCAAGATGAATTCCGGCAAATCATTAAATTTCAGTTGAGATAATGACGCAAGATTGCCGCTGTTAGCGAGATACGCGCTGGTGGAACCGCGGCGATCTAATCATCTGGTGGTTGCTGGCACCGTTTTCTGTGAGGCATAAATTGAGCAACTCTGTTGCCTCAAGACCAGTGTCTGAATCGCTGTTCGTCGGTACTCTCGTGCAGTTGTGCGTGTTAGTGATGTGAGAGGCTGCTCCCTGAAAAGTTCTATGTCACGCTCGTGTACGTGTTAGTGTTGATGGGTTCAGTCCCTGAAAATGCGAGGGGAAGAGTGTTTTGAATAAACATAATTGCACGTTCAGGACTTCCACATGTGAGAGATTTTGAATCGAAGGCCAACTTTGCTGGGAAAGCTATAGTACTTGAGGTAAGTCCCCTCCCCCTTCCTCCATTCTCTTCTTTCTCTCTCTGTCAAATAACGGTGTTGTCTTAGTTTAAATTGAGTGGATGCAATTAGATCAACCGTCCCAAGTTTTGTGAGTTTGAAGACTTAATCAGTTAAAGCATTACTCAGCAACGAAAAGAAATCTTTGTACGTAATTCGAAAGACGGCATAGTGGCTTAGTTTTTGGTGCACAACACTATACTGACAACAAACTACAAAGAACATCGTTTCTCATTGTGAGCGGGATAATCATCTGGATCATGTTTCCTCACAAGTCTCTCACTAGGGAACATGAAAATTCTTCGTCTTTATCTCCATAATGGGTATTTATGTAGTTCTCATCCTAATGTACAAAGGATTTTCCATCTGTTGAAGCAAGTATGAAATTAGAAAGTCTGGAATAATCAACTTATTATTTTTTTTAAGCTACGAAAGAGGTTTCTTTCATTTTATTGAACGTTAGTCCGTACGGATGTGACTTTTTTTCCCTCAAAATTATTTCGTCTAATATATTACGTTCTGTTCAAGACGCATGAATCGGTGTTTACACAAAGAAAGGTTAATCTATCTCTCTCTCTCTCTCTCTCTCTCTCTCTCTCTCTCTCTCTCTCTCTCTCTCTCTCTCTCTCTCTCTCTCTCTCTCTCTCATTGGTGTTTTGTCCTCATACTCGTCAATGCAGTATCTGATAATTTGCGACGAAGTTCGAAATTGTTAGATGGTTTTTTTAAAAACTAATTGTTATCGTACCAAAGAGTTGAGGCTAAGAAGTTCGCTTAATCACAATGCAAAGAAGCATCCTTAGCATTCCTATAGTCGCTTGATAACATTTCTGATTTTTTTCCTTGGTTTTTTAGTGGAGAGCGAATACCTTTGAAACCGTTACCATCTGACGTTAAGGGATCAAGGTTGCTGCCTAAAAAAAAGATAAAGATAAAGAAAGAGACAAGAACAAGAAAAAGGATGCAAGTGGTTAGTTACGGGAGGATTTCGAGAATCATTGACGATAAGAAACTTGGCCGAAAACTATCGCCTTCCGGTAGTTTTCTGGATAATTATGAGAGCACATGATTCTGGAAATAGTACTAAATCATTTCAATTTTAAATCATAGAAAAACTATATATGTTACTTGCACAGATAATTCACCTGTTAAACGTGCACAAATTTCCACAAGGAAGTTATTAGTTCTTCGCATTATTATGTATATTCATAGATACATAACGATATACGCAGATAGCATGTTTGCCTTAGCTTAACGCAGAAAAACCTTATTGGATAAAAGATTACTTAAATGAATTTAAAATATTGCGCAAAATAACTGTGTAAAAAGACTGTTGCACATTTATGCATTCATCCATGATGATTCCACGAGGTACAATACATGTTTACTCTTAAAGCCATGTTATTTTACTGAAAGTTTTTCATTCTCATAAAAAAATATCAAAGCAAGAGTACTAAATCCCCTTGGAAAACTTATAAAAAGTACAGTTTTCCAAGTGAAGTATTTTAATAATATTTTTCGTACAGATGATTCGCATAGGTTTTTAAGGCTTCTGGAAAATCATATTACATTGCAATATAGAGTTAGCCTCCTAAGATAATATATTGCTCAGTACGTAAGCATGCCGTTGATATCCATGGATAAGATTTTTTTTTTTTTTTTTTTTTGCACATACAAATACACTTAGTAATAAGACTGAATAGAAAACTAAAAAATGAAGAGTACCCAGCTAGCTCTCTCTCTCTCTCTCTCTCTCTCTCTCTCTCTCTCTCTTCCGCCAAAAATGCTTATAGTAGTACACGAGAATGCTAGGGATAATAGTACTTTTTTCATTGCCCTATATCTCACGAATTTACGGGGGGAAAACACCTGCATAGTAGAGGTGCAGACTTATAACGATATGGTTCCGAAAGGGAATTTTTTCCGAAATAGTTGGATGATTAAGTGTAAGTAAAGATTGGCAATGTATTCCATCAGTTTTCCATCTGCTGTAACTTATTCAAGTTATCCAATTTTCACACATTTCTCCCCGTGAATTTAAACAAGCATATTGACTAAGACTAAGAGCAGTGAAATGCTAACATCAGTATTTCATGACTTAATGCTATGCAAGCGCCTCAGTGTCGTGATCGGTATGGTCTTGGTCTGCCACCGGTGGCCGCGAGTTCGATTCTCGGACATTCCATCGAGGGGTCAGAGATGTGTATTTCTGGTGATAGAAGTTCACTCTCGACGTGGTTCGGAAATCACGTAAAGCTGTTGGTCCCGTTGCTGACTAACCACCGGTTCCTTGCAACGCAAAAACACCATACAAACAAACAAAACAATTAATGTCATGCAGATCTTCATAATAATTGATGAGGAGTCTGACTCTTGAGCAAATTCTATTGTCAGAATGTCAGAACGAATCCTACGAAGACCTCATGCTCACGGAAGTGATTTTAACCCTTGCGAAAGAACACAGTCATATCACAGGGAGAAGAGAACACGGCAAAGCTCTCAAGCAACAGGTTGGGGATCATTACATTAAAGGTAGACGTTAACAAGTGAGATGTCAGATGAACAAGTGGCGAATTTAGGGAAGGGGCACCTGGTCACGTGCCCGCCCCTCACCCTGGATACGAATGATAGAGCATTGTTTTCTTTCAATGTATCAATATTAGAAGCAAGCATTTGCTTAGCTAACGATTATTTCAACAAAAACGACTACTTTGTGTATATATATGTGCATTACGTTTGTAAATATAGTAAACTAATCCTAAGTAATCCCTCCCACCCACCCACTCCCCTCCGCCCCATGAAAGAATTCTAGATCCGTCACTGCAGTGAAATAGCCGTGAAAAACTTTAGCAAGAATCATTGGAGGACTCCTCTACGTGAAAGTCAGGAATTAGCAAAGGTTTATAAAGTTTTCGGGCATCTAGACCAGGTGAAGCATGAGTTATCTTAAAACCAGAAGAACGGCGAGAGGGTTGGTCTTCAAGATGTACGCGTACCTGTTTTTGATAGCTTGTAAGTAAGGTAGTTCCTCGTTGGTCGAGTGGGTTACGTGCTCGCATACTAATTCGGTAGTCCCGAGTTCGATTCCCCGCTCTGGTGATTAGAAACTTATTTATCGATGGTTCGGATCCCACAATAAGCTGTAGGTCCCGTTGCCAGGGAACTAATTGGTTCCCAGCCACGTAAAGATGTCTAATCCTCCGGGCCAGCCCCAGGAGAGCTGGTAATTAGCTCAGTGGTCAGGTTAAACTAAGATATACTTAATTTACTTGTAAGAAAGGTGGTCAATAATGGAGATGAGTTGATCGGTGCAGAATGAGTGGCGTCAACGAAAGGTAAAACACTTGGCGGCCGTTACACTTGGTTCTGATTAGGAAAATTCCGCCTGTTGTGGCAAATGGACTTTGGCGCATATTTAGTGGAAAATTTAATCTTTAATATCTCCATTATTCCGGCCGAATAAAAGCAGTGAATATATTCATTTTGAAAATTGTGTACTGACACTGATGTATGTGGTTCTCAATGTCCTCATAAATGTGTTCTTAAGCTGCTTCCTTATCTAAATGCTACAAAATTTCCATCTCGATTTGATTTTATGATTACAAATACTATGATCGGCGTTTCCTCTTTTCAAACCACAGACCATCTTATATAATAATAAAATCCGAGTGGATCTTGTTTGCCCTCCCCCGGCTAACAGGTGGGAAGACATGACACAGCCAACCAGCTGCTGCAAACCAGTTTGTCCGCCCCAGGTGGTCGAGGCCAAGTAGGAGATCGGGAGGGTAGGCTAGATAGCAAATAGATATAGAAGGGAGATATTGGACGTAATTAGGCGCATTTGTTATGCGTTGATTCTCAGGAATAGCAGCGACTACTGAGACCAGCAGCAACAAGCCACTTCTGGCACCTATGCTGACCCATCAACTGTTCCATACAGAGACAGGATCACAAAAAAACAGGGGATCACATTTCACAAGATAGAGACATTTTTTCATTCATGGAAATCTTTATAACTGATGAAACACCCTGCAATGAGTAAACGTGTGTTAGATCACAGTCAACTACATGACTGCTGTTTGAGCGAATAAAACAATGAATGTTGTAATAAGCTTTTTGCTAAAGCCAATTTGACATGAAATTCATATAGCCTAATAAATTAGTATCATCTAGGGTTACTGTCAGCTAAATTAGATATTTTTATTTCTGCATATACTACGTATTGTATTTAGTAAATGGTGCATAAATTATTTGACAGTCTTGACGGACAGCCGAGATAACACGTTCTAAAAAGTATACAGGGTTTCCCATTAGATTGTGTGAGTTGCGTCATTGTTTAAATAATAATCAACACAGATGGCGCCAGTCAGTGCACGTCACAAACTGGTTTGGCTTCATAGGCTGTCCAATCTTTTAACTCTATATCTAATATAGACAGCAACGCCGACTTCCAGTGCAACAAGCTCATAAGAAATAAAGGCGAGTCAAATTTCTGGCAGAAAACTGTACCACAGAATTGTGTCTCACTGTTACGTGAATTGCAATGAAGACCAATCAGTTGGTAGTTCAGATTTGCCAAGAAGTAGAGACAACCTTTCAGTCTGATGAACTGGGCTCACTGAGCAGCTATAATGACCAACTCCGCGTTAACTGCCAGTCAAAGTGCCATTATAATGGAACTCAATGACAAGAAGTCGTAAGGTCATGAATGAAGGCATTTAAATTTTTTTTTTTTTTTTTTTTTTTTTTTTTTTTTTTTTTTTTTTTTTTTTTTTTTTTTTACCCCGGGGATAACCAAGGTATACAAAATGTGATCTTTGCTGGTTTAAGGGACAAATTTTGTCATTAGGACAAAGATATACACAATCATGGTTTTCTTTGTGCTTCTGGCTTGCTCATTTTCATGATGCATTTTTTAACATTTAAAGCTCTGAAACCCTTTGGTACTTCGGAAATTTATGTTTATTTGGCATATTTTCAAAATTACACTTTCCCTTTTTTCTAGTAATACAAGAAAAATGCATTTCTTTAGAATGATTCCAGACATCACTAGCTGGATGATGATTTGCTAACACAATAGGCATTCACTCCTATGCATTTGGTACTGTGTTCAGTTAAAAACATGTTTTTTGAATATCCTGTAAAGTTGTGGATTCATCTGGCTGACGTCGTTAATGATGTTAATTCTCATAAGTAGACCAGTTCCGTAGAGGAATAGTGCCGTCAGTGTACCTCTCACGGTGCACTGTAGGCATTACTTAAGGTTCTTTCCAGTGTTCCATCAACCACTAGCTGAAACTCCTTTCATTCATTTTACTGTACCTTCGTTCATAGTCTCTCTTTCCACATTCTAACAATTATTTCATAGAGCAACTGAGAGGTTTTCCTCCTGTTGCATCTTTCAAATCTTCCTACTCTCAATCTCCCTTTCAGCGCTGAAGGACCTCACGGGTCCCAGTGCTTGGCCTTTGGCCTAAATTTTCGTTGCACTCCATAAGTAGACTAAAGGCTACACAACTTAATTTAAAGTGCTTAATGTCATTGACTTAGGATTTTGACTTGTATGACGGTGTTTGTAGGCAAGTGATAATATTCTGGCAATTTGCCATAGAAGTAATTGGCCTTTTAGTCTTGTTCCAAAAGCATGTTTGAGTATCTTGAGTGTTGATGGTGTATAGCCTTACAATAATGGGAACTGTTCAGCGGTAGCCTTCAAAGTCATAATGAGGGTAATGAGAAGTAATGAATGTTATTTTGTTGATAACATATAATTTCAACTCTGAATTCTTGCACTGATATGAAGACCGTAGTTAACACAGGCGCTGAAACCCCCAACATTTGCATTATGCCGAATTTAGTTGACTTGGAAAATGGAGATGTTTCTGGTTTTGCCACGTAAGAGATTGTGTTATTTCATAGTATTTAATGTATCTATATTTTTAATTTGATTCATATCAATAAAACTTGTGATTCTCCATCCAACCCCGCCACCTCCCCCACCCCATCTCTCTTCCCCTCTCTCTCTCTCTCTCACATACACACACAAGTTCTCGTCACAGAGACATCTGAAGTGCCCTATCACGGTGATTGTATTTACCCCGTTCTCTCTCTCTCTCTCTCTCTCTCTCTCTCTTTTATTTTATTATTTTTTTTTTTTTTTTTGTTATTACATATCAGAATCGACGTATATACTTATTGTCGCAAGGCTTAAATTCTGCTATATCTTAATGGGATCCTTGGGTATTTACTTCTCTTAGTGTAGTGCATACAGTAAGGTCGCAAATTGTTTTTATTCACACTATCTTTACAAACCTAACATGGCTTCGATGACAATGTGCCGCATAGTAGAGGTCCTTATATACATTTATTTTCCAAATTCCATGAATGCTGCTCGAATATTCATTTGCATGTTTTAATCCAGTATATCAAGAAAGCGATGTCCCATCAACGTCGCTACACTAAGGTAGACCCATACAATCATGATACATTGCATGTTATGTTTCTCCAACTCCAAGAAATGGTAGAAGTTCAATATACCCTCTCCCTGGCTCGTCCCCAAGAGCTCTACTGGACCCTTGAAACACTCACTAGCTCTGGGGCACCCACTACCTCAGCCTTAGTAATAGAAAGTGATATAAATATACTGTCATTTGGGTAAATACATCAGCAAGTTCTTTCCATATATGGTACACGTCCATCTACGAAAGATCTCGTTTGGAAGAAGTAACTTGTTAAACTGTCAGTTAGAACAAAGTACGATTTCTTTGTATTTTCTCATTTTTGTTTTTAGTTCTGGTATTTGTTTTTACTGGTTTTCGTTGGTTTTAGTATTCTTATTCTTATTTTTATTTTCTTATTTTGATTATATTAATTTTCATTACTTTTAATTTTATTCTCATTATTGTTCTCGTCATTTTTATTTTTTTATATTTTCTTAAAGCAAAAGACCGTTTTCACGTTGATCTGGGAATCTCGCGAATTTGCAAACGTTGTTTAGGAAAGGTACTGAGATACAGCCATTTAAGTAGATTTCAAAGTGCTACGTATTTCCTTTCAACGAGTGGATTATCGAGGATGAGTTGTTATTTCTTTGTCAATAATATCGTATCGACTTTCAAATACTCAACCCGTCGCGGCCAGCGCATTACCTGTAGCGTTGTTAATTAAGTTAACCTGCAGGTCGGATTTTCGGTGTTCTGTTATTCATTGAGGGGTTTCATGCAGCTGCATATGTGCGTGCTTGAGCATGCTTTCTCGTAGGGGAGGTAGTGCCGCCAGTGCGCCTTACATGGTACACTGTAGGCATTACGTAAGGGTCTTTGCAGCGTTCTCTCGGCCCTTAGCTGCAACCTCTATCATTCCTTGTACTGTACCTCCGTTCATATTCTCTTCCAGATGGCTTTCCACCCCCTCTAACAGTTGTTTCAAAGTGCAACTTTACTGTGAATTTCCCTTTCTGCGCTGAATGACCTCATGTGTTCCAGTTCTTGGTCTTTGGCCAAAATTCCATGGTGTATTCTATTCTTGAGCATGCTTGTAAGAATGCCTTTAGAAAAATAAACATCTCTCCGAGTCTTTCCTTTTATTCCTCTTTTATTTCTGTTCTTGGTTCATCATTCCGTTTTCTCTCACTTCTCTGTGTGAGCTTATCTGCAACTTGTTTCTATTTACCATGTTATTGAAAATATTGAGGTTCTGTTTTATTGCTTATTCGTTTGTCGAACCTTTTTCCATTTTTCTTTTTATTGTTTGTTGCGTCCAACTCGTGACTTTTCCTCCCTTGCAAGAATAACTGATATTTCCGATGATGTTCCGTACTGACCATTTCCTTCTTCCCGGAATGGAGTGACGCTACGGTATATGAAGTCTTCATTCATTCGGTAGGATCAACTTGACATTCATTTATGCATGCCTGGATGTACATAGTAAGTACGGTATGTTGTTTGTCAATAAGAAAAAAATGAGACAATATTCATAGGGAGGTTCTAACGTGGCATCATAATGTTTTACATATACAAAGCTATACGATTATTCTGGCAACAGCAGTCATTTTTATTTCAAGAACCTGTCACTCAGTTTCTGAAAGCGGTCATCCGTCATTTTGTATACGATAACCTCTCGAAGATTGCTGTGTCAAGGTCTACATTCAAACTTGAAAACAGTTTTTTCTACAAAACACCCAAAAAATAATAATAAATAAATAAAAAGTCAAAGCACAATCTTTCGGTTAAAGATATCTACAATTATTCTTTCATTAATGAGACAGCTGCTTTTTTATTCCCACTCCCTGAGATCCATTTGACGCCATGATTTGCACCAGCTGTTAATATTTCGAGTTTTTATCATTTGAGATGCAGTAGGATAAAAAGGACCCATGTCGGGTTTTCCCCCTGAATTTCTTCTCTGGTTATGCAAGTTTTATTTTAGTTCCAAAGCGGCTTTCGTAACACAGCATACTTCCTCTCGTTCGATTACTCACGAGGACGTTCCGGTCACTACTACCGTTCCATTAATAAAGCAGGTGGGCGAAAGTACAGAAGGACAAGAGACCAACATGAAGTTGGGAGGGTAGAGTAGAGGAAAAGGAGTGGGCAGCGGTTCGAGATGAAGAGCCTGATAAGGATGGGATGAGGGAGAGTAGATGGAAAAGGATGTCAGGGCCCCAGGGTTCGAGGAAAAGGAGTGGGCAGCGGTTCGAGATGAAGAGCCTGATAAGGATGGAGGAGGAGGAGGAGAAGGGCGCTGAGAAGGGATGGAATAGGATAGTTCTTTGTGCCTTTGTGAAGAAAATTATGACGTGAGTAGGTATGCTGACCTGGAATCTCCTTCCTTCCTTCCCCCCACACCTCTCTCTCTCTCTCTCTCTCTCTCTGAATTCATAGCTTAACAAAAGGAATTTCATCTTATTCTTCGTCTCTAACGGTCAATTCATGTACGTTTAAAGACGTTACTCATAAACCTTGTTGGTAAGAGTTTCTTGAAATATTGACGAGCAGTAGCATTCTACTAAGAGGGGTTTTGCTACTTCGTAGCATAATCGTCAAAGTTTTTCTTTGACAAGTTCATCCCCTCCCTGTTGTAGAAGGGTCGCCGTAAAGTATTTCACTTGGGTCTGAAAGACCATCACACTGTAGCACTACACTACCTTTTCCTCTGAGGGGCCTCATATGTTTCCGACAGTTTGAAGTCCCCAGGACAGAACCCTTCTCTCTTCCCGCTGGAAATGACCATTAAAAAAATACCCACACACACTAGCGCTTACTCTCTGTGTGTGTGTATATATATATATATATTATATATATATATATAGATATATATATTATATATATATATATATCTTATATATATATATATATATAAAGACAAGAAGGCAGGGAAGTACACCAGAAAACGTTCATGTATACACTTTATTGCGTCGTTTCAAAGGTCCAGGCTTCATTTTCAAGCCACCAAAGAACACAAGATAAAACCGTGAAACAATAAAAATACATAATAAATATCACAGAAGTGAAGGTTAAAATTATGTGCAATCTACTATGTACGTATTTTTGTTGTTTCACGGTTTTATCTTGTGTTCTTTAATAGCTTGAAAATGAAGCCTGGAACTTTGAAACGACGCAATAAAGTGTATACATGAATGTTTTCTGGTGTACTTCCCCCCGCCTTCTTGTCTGTGATGTTGTGACCAACTGCCACCTTGACACACACACACACACACACACACATATATATATATATATATATATATATATATATATATATGTGTGTGTGTATATATATATATGTATACGTATATATATATATATATATATATATATATATATATATATATATATATATATATATATATATGCATATATATATCCAGGTTGAAGAGGTAAAGGCATGTCTTTCACAAGTAACAAGATATCGGGTCTGCTACCCATATGATTCTTCTATATATATATATATATATATTATATATATATATATATATATATATATATATATATACATACATACACATATAAATTGTGTGTAATTGTAATAGCCACAATGCCCTCTTAACTTCTCGAATTCTTTGCCATTTTTTTGGATTCGCTTGTTACTACAAAGCTTTGAGATCTAAGTGCAAGATATGTGAAGAAATTATGATGTCCGGTCAGGTCGGCAACGTGACCTCGTTGTGATTATGGTAACCCGGGTACGTTTCCCACTACCGGACATCATAACTTCTTCATATATCTTGCACTTGGATCTTTATGCTTCGTAGCGACAAGCAAATGCCCAAAAAAGCGCGGAGAGTTGCAAAAGTTAAGAGGGCATTGTGGCTATTACAATCACATATGGATCGGGTAAAAGTTACCAGTAGATTCTACACACAAAGACATATATACACAGAGGAGGGGAATAATGATTACCAATTGTATCTGCTCCGGCCAGGTTTGATGAGTCCAGCATTAAATGATGTTTGTGGCTTAACATTTCTGAATATTAAAGTCAGTTCCAGAAATGTGCCCAGCCGTCAGCCTGAAGAGTACATTTGCAGAAAGCTCTCAGACAGACCAGCACAGGGTCTATTGTAAATCACTTTATCATATGATATTTATGCAACTTAATGATAAATTTTAGTCTTCGAACGGATTTGAACTCGAATCTGAGACTGCCTTGAGTTACGAGTACACTAAATTATCAAACAGGATGCGGCAGAAAAAAGGTATCAGTCAGAAAGAAAAAAAGTTGAGTATATCTTGGTTTAACCAGACCACTGAGCTGATTAACAGCTTTCCTAAGGCTGACCCGAAGGAATAGATATTTTTACGTGGCAAGAAACCAATTTGTTACCTAGCCACGCGACCTACAGTTTATTGCGGGATCCGAACCATATTATATCGAGAAATTCATTTCGAATCATCAGAAACAAATTCCTCCGATTCCACTTTGGCAGAGCAGGGAATCGAGCTCGGTTCTACAGAATCGGTAGGCGAGCACCTAAATCACTTGTCTAACGAGGAACTCAGTCAGAAAGAAGTCAGTGCCTTCCAGCGGTCGGTTTCAAGCATGATAGAAAAGTCTCTTGCATGCTATTATGGATGACATTTTAAGCAACTTTTCTATATGATATATATTTATATGATGAAATTGGCAGTTATGTGTTCCAATCCCGAGGGGTATTTGAACTCGCATGTCAGAGTTATAAACACAGCATTCCTGACCACGTCACAGCAAAAAGTGGTTTCCCCAACTCGGAAAGAGTGCTATTTAAGGGTCTACATAAACAGCATGCTTTCAGAAGCGTTCTTGCAAGTCGATATGGATAACACCGTAAATCGTGTGATATGTGTGTTCATTTTTGAAGAGTTAAGATCTGCTTGAGAGTTTAAGCTTAGTTTCCCATTAATAACCAGTATATACCATCAACTTTTGTACAAATCACATAAAAGCTGCTGTACTGTACCATAGTGTATTAGTATTGTTAATCGTGCAGCATATTCTTTGTTTTACTTATAGAACAGCCATGTAAATAAATTCTTACTGAATCAAGGCCAGAATATCAGTTCTTTCAAATCATATCCAGAGAAGAAATGGCAAACAAGTAAATAGATAAATGGTTTAATAAATCATACATAAAATTCATCGCCATAGGGCACGAGGCTCCTCGTTTTTTCTTTCTTTACCTTGGTTTTAACGGATTTCCTCTCTTTACCTTGGTTTTAACCGAGCCTTGGTTTTAACGGATTTCGAGAGAACGAGATGTTTTCTTTCGAGTGCACTTTTCCGGCCGTAATTCTAAGAAAGCAATCGAGATAACAAAAAATGAGTTTCACTTTTCCCGTAGCCATAAACCCTATTTTATCCCCTTTTCGTTAGGTTTAGCTCATCCTTCATCTGTCTTTGTATGTGGTGCGTTCGCTGCTCCACTGTGTCCTTCACTGTATTGATGGCTTTTGTGGTTATAGCCTAAACCTTCCCTTCAAAGTACTGAAAGCCTTCAGTTCTTAGCTTTGATTGAACTGAATAATAATGATTCAGACTTGTGCTTTAAACCTTTACTTTTCCTCGCTAGAATGACATACTCGCTCACGGTTCTCTCCCTTACAGTATCATCATCTCATTCATTCTCGAGTATTGCTAAATGTTACCCATTATTTTTTTCTGAATGATGTTTTGTAGCACATCTCTGTCGCCAACTTTAGGATCCAGATCTCTCAGCAAGATGATCCTCCCCTCCCACCCTGAACCAGAAAAGGCGGTGGGTCACGTCCAAACATGTCTCGAACACCAACACCGGTTCTCACCGGCTACACCGGAGGAGGGTAGTACATACAACCCACGCTGTGCACCGAAGCAATACTTTACGAGTCTTTGCACTGTCCCTTGGCCCCTAGCTGCAACAACTTTCATTCTTTTTACTGTACCTTCGTTCATATTCTTTATATTACACCTTGCTTTCCATCCTCTCCTCATAATTGTTTCAACGTGCAACCGCGAGGTTCTCCTCCTGTTGCGACTATCACCATTTTCTAATTTGAAATTCTCTAGGACACTTCCATGAAACAATGGTTTTGGCACCGTGTAATAATGATAATCCCCGTGTGATGGAAACATTGAGGTGAAATGCATGAAATTTTGACACTTCGTTTTGACAACGGTATGCCAAGAGTCTCCTAACCAATTACTAATTCTACATAAGTGTACATTTCCACATCATAAGTA
Source organism: Macrobrachium nipponense (assembly GCF_015104395.2). Classification (NCBI taxonomy): domain Eukaryota; kingdom Metazoa; phylum Arthropoda; class Malacostraca; order Decapoda; family Palaemonidae; genus Macrobrachium; species Macrobrachium nipponense. The sequence goes on along the minus strand of NC_061106.1, from coordinate 11,197,456 downwards.
TGCCTGTATACTTAATCACTTGGGGCACACTACATTCATATTACAGGAACCAGATGGCAGACAACATTCATATTACAAGAAACAGATTGCCTTAAGAAATTAAAACGACTGTCTTTGCAACATTCTTTACGATTCCGATAAGAATCAGTAGATTAGAAGTTTAGAGATAAGAATTGTTTTTTCGAGAAAGAAAAACAGTGAAGAAAAGCATCGATTTAAGTTGTTCGTAGGAGCTACAGCATTTTCCTAGACGTGACTCTACTACTGTCGGATGATGCATATTGCGAGGAATGGCATTTCTTTATTGGGGGATGGAAGGAAGGCTGATGTCATACGATCTCATCACGCTGGATGATAACAAGGTCAGAGATATCTTATCTAGTCGCAATAAACATCGCCCCCTGATCTGACAAATCTATTTTTGAGTGGATACGTCATATCTCATATCGGGAGGAAATGACAGGTCAAACGTCAGTATCCTCTCTCTCTCTCTCTCTCTCTCTCTCTCTCTCTCTCTCTCTCTCTCTCAGATTATTGGTGATATACACCAATTGAATTCATTTAAGAGATAAAATGCTTACGTGCACGCATATATACGCACACAAAGACATAAATACACAGACTCTATATAATACATGCAAGTGTAGATTTTGATGGCCGGCAAAATGATCTCTTAACTGCACTTCTCTGGATGCTCCCATTACAAACCTATACGTATATCCGAGGGGGGAAATAAACAAAGAAAGTTATACGTACTGTGTGCTAACCAAACGGTTCCAGTCCATGTCCTCAGACCGGACTTTCGTAAATGAAGTCAAATTATACCTTCCGTGGCAGGATTCGAACTAATGCTCAGAGCTTTGAACGAGAATTTGCATGCTCCCTGAGTAACGACGACAGACTAGTTCAACTCAAGCACACATAGTAATTTATCCGCTCCTGATTCATTTTACTTGAGGTGACTAGACCCATCCACGTCATCGTTTCATGAAATTTGAGTGGTTATAGCTCTTTAGGCTGAGCTATAAAAACAACCTACTGGTAAAATAGGCAAAGTGACCGCAACCTTGTGAATATTTCGAGCATTTTATTTTTCGGGGGAGAGGGAAGGGGGGTGGGGGTTTGTTGCTTTTCGATACAAGGCTTATCTAACCGGGGAGTGATCAGAGGTCTTATTCATGAAAGTACGTAGCAAATGTATTCGTATTAAGTAGGTTACGGTTTGATGGCTAAAGTTCAACAAAATAAACAAAGGATTGTGGTTGGCGGTGAGTTGACGTATACATTATAGTAACATGAAAGAAAAGGAATCTCAACATAATTATGCTGATCAGTCAAAGGAAATTTGAAGGCTAAGGCTTTCTCCACACTACTTTAAAACATGTCATAAACACAGGGTAACTAATCACATACATATCTCAAAGAGATTGAAAACAAGTCACTGACCATAAATGGAGAACAGATCTTTGTATGAAGCAGTGAGTAGAGCTAGCAGTAAGTTGTTGCCTGACATTCAATCTGTTTGTGATGTTTATGCAATAAGTTACCAACGTGTGTCTATGACATGTTCTACTGTAGTGTGGATGGAAGATAATGTTTTTGTATGTACCTCTTACAACACAACCTAACATCTACTCAACATTTCAAGTCAGAGAGTAAAGAAAGTACTATTAAAATAAGCCTACAATATACATTCAAAAGATCCTCTTAGCTGATTTAGAACACATTCTCCTCTGCACATTTATACTCTTGAAACACAAGCAGGAACTCCTCCAGGGATTGCTGTTACCTGTGCTCCCAATCCACATTATCCCAGCAACTTAAAAAATAAAAATTCAAATTATCTCTTTGCACTTTCCTCCAAGTAGCGTTTTTATGGCTAAGTTTTTTTTTCAAAAGGTCATGCTCTGCTCCACAAGCCTGTTAACTGACAAGGCTGTCTAATATCCCATACCCTTACACTTAACTGCATTCTGGTCGCGGGTTCGATTCTCGGCCATTCCATTGAGGAGCGAGAGATGTGTATATCTGGTGATAGAGGTCACTCTCGACGTGGTTCGGAAGTCACGTAAAGCCGTTGGTCCCGTTGCTGAATAACCACTGGTTCAATGCAACGTAAAAGCACCATACAAACAAACAATTAACTGCATTCTTAACACTTAGCCCAGATGGCACTCATACACATATCGCATGCATATCAATTGCCTTATAGCAAATCATGATATACAAATGTATTGGCGTATTGCTGATAAAATACTGTATATTTATTTTGCCTTCATTTACACTGCAGTTTCATGTTGTCTGTATTTCTGAGGATCCTGTAGGCTTCATTGTTCGTGTGGGTAGGCTAGAAATATGGCCAGGATAACTTAGGCTTAATGTTTCCACACCTGTTTCTTGCGAGCACCACAGTACACTTCTCTATGGTCTGGTAGCGCTCTTGCACAGAGGCTGAAATCGTGCTCACAATCATCAGCTCTCTGCAGGCATAAGTCTGACACAGAAATGATGTTCACAACGGGGAAACTTCTCATCGATATTTAGCAGAGCAACTGATTATAATGCCATTATTTTCTGTTGTTTCGTTCTTTTCACATCACAGATGAATAATGATAAAAATGCAAATATAAACTGATGAAATTCCCTGGGCAGTCTTCACATATTACACCGAATCATCCAAATTTCAGATGAATGGTCTTTCGTTACAGGAAAATTAAGAAAATATGTATAGTCCTGTTTAGATTTTATCAGCTGGTTAATTTTTTCATTTTCGTTGATTTATCAGATCAATGCAGTTAAAACACCGTTGAAGCCAAACATATTTTCTTCCACGCTATGCATTTTGGGTCTAAGAGAGAGCGAGAGAGAGACATGCTACTTTTAATACGCCTTTTGTCCTTCTTTGATTGTCAACTTCAGTTGCAGCTGCAGGAAAAAGTGTATTTTTATTATTTAATACGTATATCAAACATATACTTAACGTCCGCACTTGATAATTTGAGGCGTGGCACGTAAATCTTCAACTGAATCTGCAACATTCTGTTTTATTTTATTATGACGCTTCATTTTGACAGCTTTCTTTTTAATTAAAGTGTACTCCAGATGGAATCGCTAGTGTTACCTTGCAATTCTTTCTATGTAATAAAGAACCTTTGATAAAAAAAAAAAAAATAACGTACAGATACCAAGCGTCGTTTGTGCCTTATGGAATCTTGGATATTTTTGTAAATGTGCAAGGGTAGAGTTGCTTAGTTTTCTTCTAGTTATTCTGCTTGAAGATATTTGAGGTATTTTGCAAATTTTAAGATATTTGGAGGATATTTTTCCAGAAAATAATGAATTGCTCCAGGTTATTATTTGATAAAAAAAAAAAAAAAAAAAAAAAACAATATTATGATTCCTTAGATACAAAAGTATTGCCTGTATATGCCATATACAACATACCTTGGTGTATAATATTCAAATTGTATTTGTATCTTCCTTGCAAGTAATAGAAAGTTTGTGTGGGATTTGAGGTAAGTCTTACTAATTGTACTGCCTGGCAAATCCTAAAATTATGTCGGTGCTCTCATGTTTCCCAGAAAACTGTCATGTGCTCGTCAACTTCAAAAACGTTGGGGACCCACTGCCTAGGATGGGTTAGTCTGGCATAGGCTAAGCACAGGTTTTTGTACTTGCTCGCACTTCATAGTTGGCCACAGCCTCTTGTACCCATAAGGGAAGGTAAAATGGAGGTTACTGTAGTTATTTCCTTTAAAAGTTGACCTTAGAGTTTTGATATTTTAAGATTAATATTCTTTACGATCGTTTTCTTTTTCTCACTATTTCATGTTAGTAAGAAATTACCTAGATATAGTTTGATATACCAGGAAGATCTAGTATTATGACTACCTTAAATTTCATAACCATTTCATGTATTTCAAGTACTGTTTGAAAGGCTGGTATTATGAATTTTCCAGCTGTCAGCAATCTTTCTTGTTTGGTGTCTTGTTTGCTAAGGGCTGCTGGATCTCTACGCCGGCATTGCGAGGGGTCCGAGATCTTGAAGTCGTCGGTTCTTCTTCTCTCTCCGTGTGAGGTGTTGATCCGGGATTTCCTCCTTTCTTCTTCTACAGAACTGTTACAGGATGGTGGTTTTCTTCTCTTTAACAGCATCCTGTTGTAAAGGCACTTGCCTCAAAAGGGAAATACTCAATCACAGGCCAAGGAAACATTGTAGACGACAAGCGCTGGTACAGAACTGTCAAGCTTGCAAAGTAGAAGTGACAGTTGAAAGGGCGTGTTGCTTGCTAGGTAGGTCTTGTGTCATAACATTTACAAGGAAGACTGTCAGCAGGGCAGGGGTTCTTACACAGATGATGAGTGGCTGAGCTCACCTATCCCCAATAGCATTCTTAGTTTTAACTGGATGTTTGGACTTGGGGCTAACCCTGAGGAAAGATGCAAAGTCTCACCTTCGTTGTAGCAGCTTCAGTCGTTATTCCATGACTGACTGGAGGTGCTTCTGTGTGGATTCTGATGTTGAGCAGCAATATCAAGATGGGGTGAGACTGAAGGAATTGCTGTACTTGAGGGTGGGTGATGGGAGGATGAAATCTACGACTTGCTGTATGCTGATGATCGGGTGCTGAGTTGTTATAGTCACTGTTTTAGCAATCTGCCATTTAATAATTTGAAGTCTTTGTGTAGTAGGTCTGTATGGTTACGAGCGAAGCGAAGTCTTACTGGAAACGGGCTCATTTCTGGCGACCTGGCCCTAACTCTATTCAAATGCTACTATCTCCAAAAATATTGAAGATAAAAGAAAAATTCTTTCGGCTGATAAAACAAATCTTTAAATCTCATCCCATATAAGATTTATTTTTAATTTTAATTTTAGAATATCATATATGCACATTTAAATTATGTATTAATTATTGGGTTAGTCCATAACGCTGTTCAAATGCTAATATCTCCAAAAGTTTTGAAGATTAAAAAAAAATTTCTTTCGGCAGATAAAACTTACATCTTTACATTTCATCCCATATAAGATTTATTTTCAAAATATTATACATTCACATGTAAATGATGTTTTAATGATTGCATTATAATTTTTGCCACGGCCCGGCCCTAACGCTATTCGAATGCTAATATCTCCGGAAGTATTGAAGATAAAAGGAAATCTCTTTATGGCAGATAACACCTTGAGATATGAGATTCAAAATGTATCTAGGAAAAATAAGCAGTGTGCATAATGGACAAAGGATTAACAAGGTTGAATCTCAAATATTTAGGAACAACGATATATCCTATGAGCTTCTTCCTTTATATTCCAGTCGCATCCAAGACTTGCAACTGTGAGCGATTCCAAAATGTGAGGAAATCGAGACGCTAAGAAAATTCTTATGCTATAAAACACATCCTGGATTCAGCAAGTGATACTGGTCTTGTTTATGTTGCTGAACATAACCTGAGAGGTTATGATTTTTAGGTACAACACTTTGTAAGAAATAATATACAATACATGACAAAGTAATGAAAATTTCCAGTTTTAAGATGATTTTTGTATGGTCTCCTTTCGTTTTTTAAAGATGGTATTTCAATTCTAATGGTTCGTAAGATGAAAAAAAAAAGTTTTCGTTTTAATAAAATACTTCTTTTTGTTTCAGATACGATGCTTGTGAACACAGTAAAAGTGACTCTGTTCCACGTGATCCTAGTTATTGCCTTCGCCACATCGCAACCTTTCCAGTCTCTGAGCACAAGCAGGCGAGGTGACTTCGAATGGAACACGAGGAAGATTGGTGCGAAAAAGGTGGCTACCATATCCATAAGGTCAGTTAGTGATCTGTTGCTTTCCTTGTGGTTATGCTATGGAGGCGTTTCTTCTTCCATGAAATCATTTCATATTCTCAAAATTGTCTTTTTCACGCTCTTCATTTCGAAATACACCTTCTCAGAATCTAACTAATACGTAGCTATGCGTGGAAAGTGAAAAGAAACACGGAATGGATTTCCTTGAAGTCCTTTGCGAAAGAACTTCTGAGTTAAGCATAATGGTGCCCCTGGTGTGGTATTCGAAATTCTTTGCTAGATTTTGTCAGTGTACTTTGCTTTGTTAACTTTCCATCTGTTTTCAGCGTGTTTATCAAATCCTTAACAGGAAATGTTTGTAGATTCTGGAATAAGATCATAGATTCGTTGTTGCCTATATGCAGGTGTCACAGAACAGCAAAGTCCAGAGAGTCCATCATCTCAAGGCAACAACAGATTATCCGACTGTGTTGCTTTAACACTTCTCTTGAATGAGATATCCATTATTGAAAAGCTAATGGTCATCTTCTTACCCATACTAACACTGTAGGGCACTTTACGACAAAGGGCTTTATTTGTGCAAGGTATAAACAGTTTAGTTTTCCTACTGTCCTCTATTTCTTCATTATCTGGTCTTTCTCCTCTTCATTTTCTGCCTCTGAAGTTGTATTCAATTAGTGAGAGAGTGTTCTTTGCAACGAGTTTTAAACCTGATTTTCACCCCATACAGACCGTGTTGGTTGATATTTGTTTCTAAGAGTGACTGAATAACCAATTTACCAACTTCTGCCAAATGATCAGGAGTGATCATTGATGAATGAAAACGCTGAGACTGATTCTTGAATTTCTTGGGATGTGGAATGGAGAGTGATTTGCAAAACTGAATGATGTCGCCAAATATGTTAATTTTGTTTGCCATTTATTGTCTCATTGCCACTGCAACTCTCTTTTCCCCCCCTTTTTTTGGCATACAGTATTTTGAAATGTCCACATATGTTGAATTCCCAATTCCTCGGCCCAGTTGTAAGCCTGCGAGATAATAGTTATCCTCCGTGACACTAAGTTAAATTGAAACAGAACAAAAACAACTTTGAAACTCTGTACCTGTGACTCTAGTTTTCGACCCAGTGGCCTCAAAACTACACAACCTCGCAAAAGCCAGATGTTTTTTCTTGCTAATTCTCTGTAAGCATTCTCTAAAATTGTCTAATTATTACTAAAGTTGTCTTATTTGTTTGTATATTTTGAAAGGAACCCAAAAATCATGTCAGATTTTGTAAATGTATATTTAAAAAACTAGGATTTGTTGGATAAAAACAAAAAGTTGCAAATTTCAGTATTAGCCACTGAACCTGACTGCCAATAATAATAATAATAAAAAAAAATAGTTGGGCGGAGGGGACCTCACAATTCATGCCGGTTGTCACTGTCTACCCAAGATTTTTTCATTCCTTCAGGCTTGATCCTCATAGGATCTGAGGAGGGCTTGTGGTAAAAAACTGACCATTAGGTTGTTTACTTCAATAAAAATCACATTTATAAACGTTTAAATTGGTTAAATTCTAAAAAGATATAGCCAAAAATTAATATTTCTTTGGATAAGTAAATCTGTCTCAGTACATTCTACCTTGCTCAAATGCAATAACTTTGTCGCGTTTGAATTTCTCAAAAATATACAGCTACCGAGGTATTGAAACGATAAATTATAACATTAGTTTGTTGATATGTGAACAGTCCAACCCTTTCTTGAAATAGTACCATATCATTTTGCGTTTTTGTCGGGTGGATGGGGGAGGGAGAGGAACTATAGTGAGTTGAGTTGAATATAGAATTTAGGCCAAAGGCCAAGCACTGGGACGTTTGAGGTCATTCAGCGCTGAAAGGGAAATTGACAGTAAAAGGTTTGAAAGGCGTCACAGGAAGAAAACCTGAAAGCAGTTGCACTATGGATCAAGTGTTAGGAGAGGGTGGAAAGTAAGAGAAAGAAAGAGAATATGAAAGGAGGTACAGTAAAATGAACGAAAGTGGTTGCAGCTAGGGACCGAAGGCACGCTGCAAAGAATCTCAAGTATTGCCTACAGTCCACCGCATGAGGTCCACTGACGGCACTACCTCCTTACGGGGGAGAGGAACTTTATTCTTATATTGCTTATTTCTGAGAGAAATGAACGTCAGATAGTCAGTTGGAAGTAGACGAATTTTATGCCGAAAGACGAACAGATGTAATTATGGAAATGATATATAGATGGCACTGCTTAACGGGACTTAAAAAGTACTTTGTAATAAATATGGCACCGTGAGTTAACAAACAAAAGCTATAATCTGCAGAATACCAATGTCTCGATAACTTTACATTTGCAAGATTCGTGAGGAAGAAAAGTTGGTGCAAATGACAAGATGGAAAGAAAAACCGGTACAGAAGTAATGTCGGTAGTTAAATGCAATATGTGAAAATATACTGAAATTGTGCTTATTAGCTCCTCATTCGATTTACATTTAAACTTGTCCATGTCCAAATTCATATTTTATATCTTTGACATATTTTGCAGACTAGACTGACTGCTTATCTTAAATAATACAGGGCCTTTATGTATACTACATCGACCTGCCCGTGTGCCGACCTCATTGTTTTGTGCAGCAATATAGTTCCTTGTTAGACGAATGGTTTTCGCGCTTGGCCACCAATTCAGTGGTCCAGATTTCGATTCTCGGCCCGGCCAGCCTGGAATCAGAGGAATTTATTTCTGGTGATAGAAATTCATTTCTCGATATCATGTGGTTCGGATCCCACAATAAGCTGTATGTCCCGTTGCTAGGTAACCAGTTGGTTCCTAGCTACGTAAAAATATGTCATCCTTCGGGCCAGCCCTAGGAGAGCTCTTCATCAGCTCACTGGTCTGGTTAAACTAAGATATTCTTAATTTATGCAGCTGTATAAACGTTGCTCCCTAACGGTTGGCAGAAGTGAATGTCTTCCGGAATAGGATCCTGTGGAAGTGACCGGGGCTCGTTTGGTATATTTGAATCGGCCAAAGCTATCAAACTGCAAGTGTCAAGGATCTATTTTTCGACACACGCTGAAAAGACTCCTCCGACTCCTGTCTTCAAATAAGAAATGCGCCGAAGTTTCTTCGGAACAATCGAGTTTTCTGTACAGTGTATAATGCTGTATGATTCGTGGCCCATGAAGTTTTCATCCATTACCCGGTGGTGGCCTATCCTTAGATAGCGTTTCCAGAAACGAGATTGTGGCTAATTTTAACATGAAATAGAATAAAAACTACTGAAGCTAGAGGGCTGTAATTTGGTATATTTGATGATTGGAGGTGGATGAACAATATACAAAGTTGCAGCCCTCTAGCCTGAGTAGAGTTAAGATCCGAGGGCGGACAGAAATAGTGCGGACGGACAGACAAATAGCCATCCCAATAGTTTTCTTTTAAAGAAGATTAAAACCAGCAGGAGGAGACTTCTCTTATCCAACACATCTGGAAAGCGTTCGGGCATTTCCTCAATTTTCCTACTAAACCCTCAACCTCGCTCTGAATCTCATCATGTAAACACACCAGGAACAATTTCTGGTAAGGCGACAAATGACAGACCACCTCCCGTTTCACATCACTCGAGATGAGTCTCTGATCAATTTTCTCCACTGTTATACCGATCGTTCTTGCACCTGTTACTGTCGTCAATGGGACGGTTTCACTTTTCCAGAGATGAGAATTCAGACTCCAATTTCTCTCCGAGCTGGGATGAGGGGATGCCCAAGAAAAGGGGTTTCCAATCAAGAACATCGCGCATAAAAAAGTAACGCCTGGCATTGCGTAAAATATTGGGCTGGGGCCGCTCCTTTCTGGCAGCATCCAGATGTTTTTTCAAGGACAACGCAATGAAACCGCCGTAAGGGTCTTCCTTTTCATTTCTCAACCTTCCTGCTAGAGAGGACGCGAGGATAAAAACACTGGTGTACAAATTTTCATTCTGGTCTCGTTGAATTGACTTTCAACAAAGATCTACGAACATTCTTGGGAAATGAGTTGTAACACCGAGCAACAGGTACGCCTGGCGTCTATTGTAAAAACTGCGAGAATTAACGTGGCCATGAATATGAAACTATGAGAGTTAAAACGTAAAGATTAATTGTACCGTGATGAGTGAAAAAATCACGAGAGTTAACTAGCAATAACTGAGATTTAGCATGTTACAGTTTACACAGAACGAGAGCAATGATACAGGAGGTAAAACATGATGAGTGTTGTGGTTTGAGAGCCAGCATATGATCAGTGAAATAGTACGAGACGTTTGACCGGTGTACTAACATGAGAGTTAACACAGAACGGGTGTAATCAGGCCTGTACCGAGGTGGGGGGTTGTGTCGAACGCCCCACCGCCCCCACCCCCCCCATATATATATATATATATATATATATATATATATATATATATACACACATATATCTGTAAGTCCATATTTTCTATGAGTATCCTTTTCATTGAACCGCAATTACAAATTGATAAATAACAATATTTTGTTTTTTGGGCAACTTTTTTTTTATATATTTTGTTTTTAAACACTATTATCATTCTTTAGTAGTAGGGAATACAAGAGTGATGATAGGAATATGATGTAGGCCACCATATTTGTAAATGATCTTAGTAGAGAAACGATAATTTTAAAGCTGTGGTACGGTAATCTGGTCAGAGAAATTTGCATAACATCAAATCGGGTAGAAGGGCATAGACTGCATACCCAGTTTTTATTTATTTTTTTCTTAAAATAACCAAAATAACATTTTCAAGTATTTCATCTTGTATATACCTACATATGCAATGACATTTTTAGAAGAAGAGGTCCAGTTTTGGAAAAAAAAAAAAAAAAAGACCCACATAAACTCTGGGTGCGGGAGTTAACACATAACGAGCTTTATGATTGAGAGGAGAGTAATGAAATGAAAATGATTATGGAACGAGTATAATGACAAGCGACGAGTGTTAATATATAACATTTCACACTCGACAAGTGTAATGATGCAAGAGTTAACACATGACGATAGTCGTATGAGAGTTTACATGAAACGAGTGTCATGATACGCCTCCATAGTTAAGGTGAATTTACATTATATTTGCAATATTCAGAAGCTCATTGCAAAATGTTTGCTCTTACTGATAGAATTCATGCTGATAAAATGTAAAGTATAATACAGTTACAGTTAGTCAGAAGCTTCCTGAAATCATTCCAGTCTTCATTCTTTTTTCATTTTACAGAAAAGAAGAAGAGCGGGACCGTCGAAGCGTGGTCATTGCTGAGAACGACGATGGAGATTTCAGCCTGAGAACGGCACCATCGCGCCACCATCACCATTACCACCATCAGCCTAGTGCAGACCACCATCAGCCTAGTACAGACGCCGCATCTCCTCAAGTGAGCCACGAGAAGGAGAGGAGTTCCTACCATTACCACAGGCATCACCGAGGTGAAGGCACCTATCCAGATGACATTGACTGGCTTACCGATGGAGCGATAGGCAGAAGAGAATATCTTTCAGAGGCGTCAGAACCTGCAGAAGAGATTCTAGGCGAGTCAGACGTGTTCTCAGGTGAACGCCATGAACTATCGAGAACAGAAGAGAGTCTCATGAATTCAAGAAAGCTTCAGGAATTGTTGTCAACCGTCGGGTTGGACATCAACGCCGACGTTTTCAGAAACGTGACTCAGATGATCGATCGACTTAGAAAGAAGAAGGAAGCTAAAAAAACAGGACAGAAGAAAAAGAAAAGAAGTAAGAAAGTGAAGCGTGACAAAAAGAAGAAAGGAAAGAAGAACAAGAAAAAGGAAAGAAAGAAGAAATGTAAGCTCCTGAAGGGGAAAGAGAAGAAGAAGTGTCGTGCCCAATCTCAGAGCCACGAAAAAGCCAGCAGTAGTAAGTTGCTTCGTACTTGTCTTGGCGAGTCATAGTAAGTTAGCAGTCTGAAGCCAAATAATGTTAGCAAACTTATTATTCACTGTCTCTCTACGACCCTCAGTGTTCTCATGACTTCTCGATTTTAGAAGGAATTACTTTTGCTTTGATGCTTCTTTCTGTCTAATTTGTCTTACTCTATTTACATCCACATTATGTAGACATTAACAGTAACTTGGGAACTAGCGTGAGCCTCCATGGCTCAGGAATTAAGCCTCTACTAACATAGCGAGTTGATATTTTGCTTTCATGTTTATGGATGCGCACTAGTAGATACCATTGTTTCAAACACACTTAGTGAATTCTAGAGATAATTAAATAGTGAGTTTCAATATGTTTATTTAAATAACAGTCTACACAAACACACATACACACGGGCAGTCTTGGTTAAACCAATCCAGACCATTACACTCAGTATGTATGTCCAAAGGCCCTTATTTCCGACATACACAACGATCTGACTGTACAGCTTGAATCACTTAGTAGGTGTAAAATTTACGTTCTCTAGCTTTAAATCTTGAAAAGTTTTTATTCGTGCTTTTAATTTTAGTCTTTTCATTATTAAAAACTAAATATAACCGTATCATGGTTCCATTGAAAATAAATAAATAAATAAGTAAAAGATATTTTCATTACTGTTTCTGACACAGCTCACTCTCCCGAGAGTGCCATGTTGTGTAAGGAAGAAGGCAGAGCCTGACATTATTCTATGGTGTTCCAGTGAGCGGAAGTGAGGCTTGCCAGTACCACAACTTGGAGGAATGTTCTCGTAAAGTCGGCTTTCTGGAACTGCCCCATGAGTCGATGCTCACTGTCGTCAAGTGCCGCTACAGAGAGGTAAGTGTCGAGAGAGATTCGTCTTGTTAGGATTTATTGCTTAAGATAGGCATAATAACAATAGTTACAAGGAGTTACAAGATTTGGGATGTCTCAAAGACTTATTAGTCCACCCGAGGAGATATCATGTAGAACCTCATCATAGAGAGAGAGAGAGAGAGTTACAAGGAACTCTCAGTCATGGTCTGGTGGTGGCCTGTATTGTTGGCACCTATATTTGTGCCAAACGCACGATCAAGGCTACCTTTAACCTTAAGTAGAATAAAGATTGCTGAGGCTAGAGCGCTGCAAAGTGACATGCTTGATAATTGGAGGGTGGATAATCAACATATCAGTAGTTTTTAAGATCTGATGGCAGACAAAAAGTGCGGACGGACAGACTAATAGCCATCTCAGTCGTTTTCTTTTACAGAAACTAAAAACTATCAGATGAGAAGCCTCAGGCTACGATGGGATCACTGGAGAGATGATTTTAGTTGAAATGGAGTGACATCTCTCCTACTACCTGTCCTAGACTATTGTGCTGTGCCAATCATTTGCAGTGAGGATAATGGGGGGGTTCTGTTGGCTGAATTTATGAGCAAAATGTTATTTGCATACTTTTGGGTTGATGTGCAATTTACAGCTGTTTTATAATAGCATGAGTTGCTTAATTAGCTGGAGGTAAAGATGAGATATTGTGTTTTTCATATCACCCCACCCTCAAGCACAGTAACCAGTTATTCAAGAGATTATGATAATCAAGTCCATAGCCCAATCCATGTGGGTAGCCAAATCATTAGATGGAATAGATATTATTTCAAACAAGTCTGGAAGCCGGCCATTGTGCAAGAAC
>NC_061106.1:11181285-11183531 GCF_015104395.2 Macrobrachium nipponense | reverse complement strand
ATTGTGCAAGAACATTAATATGAACTTTTTACTAAAATTACAGTGCACTATGAAACTGAATACATAATTGCTGACATAATCACATAATTATATTGCCTTTTAAGATGGACACTGCCACGTAATTTCTGTTTTCTTGGAATTATTGTTATTTGGTAAACAAAAGCAATACAATGAAACAAGTTTATACAGCATAATTGATTTCCTTTAAATAAAGGGATATTAGCATCCCAAGAGAACCTTCATCCCCCAAGTTCTCAATGTAGTGTAGGTGGCTCATTGTATCTTTTAAATAAAGGAAAAAAAAAACCTGTGGTTAAAATTTGGGTCAGGGAACTAATTATGTGGAAAATCATTAATTGGGGACTTTAGGCTCTTTGGCTCTATGAGCATTTTCTGATCATTAACAAAGGTGGAGGAGTTTAACTTGGTTTAATTTTGTTTGAAAATGACTACTGTTGTAATCTCTCTCAGAAATTCCGTAAGCCCTGTTTCCCACTGACTTTCAACGAGGTATGTTTGTTTTCCAGGAAATCAGTAAATTTCCGTTATAATTGGAGTAATTATACATGTTGAACTTACTCTGTTTATGATGCTAAACCCATCTAGAAGAATGCTCAAGCCAGTGGTGACCGTTAGCTCAAACTTGTAGAGTATCATTTTGGGGAGATGGAATATATTGAAGGTTGTGATAGCACCTGATCCTGTTTGTTTGATGGGGAAAAATGTAACTGACTTCAGATATCTTGTAACGAAACAATCTCGTTCTTTTGTTTGTCTATGTGCAAATGGGGAATTTTCGAAAAAAGTGACCTTGTTAGAACGTGAAAATCAAATGTAGTTTCTCAGTTGACTTCTCTTTTCTTTTCAGCAATTTTTCGACTGCATGGAAGAACTTCGGCTTGAAACTTGCGACCCGAACTTCAAAACTCAAGGAGACATGAAAGCTCTGAGGAAGCAAATTCGCCAAGCAATCCACACCACCAACAGTTGCCTAATCTCGGAGGTTATCGAGGGCTAAAGCAGTCGGAGGATTTTTGAGAAGAAATGAATTAAATGCAAAAATGTAACCGTTTCGTGTGATAGATGTTACGTTTGAATCAGGAGAAACATTCTTGAATGCTTCTGTGTAAGAGTAGTAATGTAATTAGGTGTTTGTTACATCACTGATAGACATTGACCGTCTACTTTTGCCAAGATAGAAGGGTTCTAAATGGATGAAAAAAAGAAAATTTCAAAAGTAATATCCAGAAAGTTTGTCACGGCCGTTTTGGACTGTCCAAAGGAGCTGCTCTTATAACGGTATTTCACAGGACAACAGTTCGTAATATTTCATTCTCTATCACCGTTTTTAAAAGCAATAACCTGTGAACTAGATTAAGTGGCTTCAGCACTGAAATTGAGTTCTCATGGGCGGCAGACTGTCGGCAGGCATTGGCACTGAGAATCCTCTTCATTCGTCTCCTTTGAGGAGAACGTTCCCTGAAATGTTTGGTGAGCTGGACGTTGAGAGCTTCCAGGGACTATATATTGTATCTGCTGGATAGTTGACTGCCTGGGTCACAGTCAGTTTGGAAGGAGCCACGTGGCCGTCCCCCACTCCCCCGCCATGCAGCAGAAATTTGCTTAGTTAATGATTATTTCAACAACAACTGTAAACAACAAAAGCAATAACAACACCAACAAAAACTACTATTGTATATAATATATGTCTGTATACATATATAAATATTGATATATATGTACCGTATTAGTGTACATTTGCATATATATATATATATATATATGATAATCTGAAGTGACCCCCCCCCACCATGAAAGATTTCTGGTTCCGCCACTGAAGGAGCCATGGGCTAGCAACCTACTACAGTATTCTGAATGACTTGCCGAATGAACGTTTAAAACTACTGAGTCACCCCATTCAAGAGGAAAGGGTAATCTACATATACATATATATATATATATATATATATATATATATATATATATATGTATATATATATATATGTGTGTGTGTGTGTGTATGTGTAATATCTATATATATATATATTAGACTATATTCATAATAATATATATATTATATATTATTTATATCTCTAAATATCAAAATTTACCAATTTTTTAAAATTTTAATGTTAATATTTTTCCTGTTATTTTAGGTGAACTAATGTTAGAGTTTCCAATGATTATCTACCAGCATCTATTTATCAACAAATTCTGAACCAAAGTGGCAGGAGGTCAAGATTGTT
>NC_061106.1:11153785-11176285 GCF_015104395.2 Macrobrachium nipponense | reverse complement strand
AGCATAATAATAAATGAGAATTAACACTGAAGCGGCATAATGATACACAGAGCAAAACGGGAACACTTCCTCAAACAATGAGGACAACAGTCCAATGCCGGACGATCAAGACAGAGCCGATACGACAACCACCTCGTCCTTAGAGACAATATGGGCATCCTCCTCGAATGCTGGACGGTCAAGACAGAGTTGATACAACAACCATCTCGTCCTCAGATACAGTATGGAGGTCCTCCTCGACCACTGGACGATCAAGACAAGGTTGATATAACTACCAACTCGTCCTCAGGTAATCTCCGCTGCTCTGCTGCCAAGACTCTGCCTCTCTGCCGCTCTGAACCTGACTGGTCGTTCTGCCCTCCAGAACCTGACTGACGAGGTTTGACGCCATCCAACAGACGTCAACACGGCAGCAATTAAAAACAAAAACAAAGGAGGCAACAATCCACCAAGGGAACAATCGGCTAACGATTGTTCCTAACAATACCTTTATATATATAGATATATATATATATATATATATATTTATATATATTGTGACGAAGTAGCCTAGAGTATCTGGGTCTGGATACCATTAATACTTGGCGCACGAAGTAGTCAAAGATCTGTGTCTGGACACCATAAATATTTGTTAACCCAAATTACCAAGTATCTGGTTATTACACTTACCATTTGTACTTGCTAGTACAAGAGACCCTTTTATTCCTGGGTCTGGGACACCCTTTGTACTTAGGGCACAGTTTGTTCAAGTACCTGGTTATTACTTACCTCACTACAGACAGACACCTGACCCTTCATCACAAATACTAAACGACTGAATATTCTAAAGGTATGAGTAATCCCTTTTTCTTGATTGAACAGTCAAGAAAACAATCAGTCTAAGTTCATTGAATTAGGTGTGAGGTAATCTTAATTAAAGGGCATCACTCCTGCAAATTCAAATCTAAGTATTTCCCTGATTCTGTTTTATTTGTGGGAAACGTCACAATTATCACTATATTTCTACCTAAACAAAAATAAAATATAATACTTTATTGCTATATACTGGTGGAAGTCAATGAAACTCTTCCAAAAATTTTAAATACAAAATTTATTTCTAAATTCAAAATTTATAAGTGGAATTCACAATCTCAGGGAAATTCTTATTACTTGAAAACAAAAATTTAATTAATTCTTGAATTGGTTATTAAGCAAAATTAAATCAAAGTTTATCAAGAAAATTAATTAAATTAAATTACAAAGCAATAATTAACTTTGAAATGAAATTCAATTAGTTACAAATTAACTTGCAAGTGTTAAATTTCAACAATTACACAATAGAATATTATTCAAACTAATTAAACAAAATAAAGACAATGCAAAAACATAATGCACAATACGAAAACAATTAAAGCATTGACAGTACAAACATTAAGCATATAAAATTTGGATATGTCAAAAGAACAAAGCAAAAGATAAATGTGTTTAGAAAAATGATAAAAACCTCGAAGTGCACTTCGAAACATTTGTAAAAATACCTTATACACAGTTGCATCTCCAATCAAAAGGCCTGTTACAATTTCAACCTCTTCACTATTTTCGTGGGCACCTTCACAAAACTAATCTGCTAATCCATGTTGCAGCAAATACTGAACTTCTTTCTTCAAAACATCTCGATGATAAGGTGATAAGCGAAGCTCTTTGCTTGAACGATTTTCCATCTTCTTGGATCTTGATTTCATGTTTGCTCAGATTAGTACGTCTGGGTACATTTGCAAAAATCTCTACGAAGCTTCTAATCACTTCACTCAATTCCTCACCTTGTTCAACATTAAAATGTTTCAGTTTATCCTCCAAATTTTCCAAAATTGATGAATTATTCATCTTGCTTTCAGCTCCCAATTCATAGCCGTCATCGTCTTCTGTAGATGAAGTTGTCTGTATTATTGACACAGTTTCAGTTCTAGTTTCTGAGAAGTAAGGTTTCAAAAGGTTCACATGTATCTTCCTCTGTCGTTTTCTTCTTTCTGGTGTTTCAATCACATAAGTTCTATCACTTAACTTCTCAATTATCCTGTAGGGACCTTGAAATTTATTTGTAAGGGGAAATCTCTTGACTGGCAGAAACACTAACACTTGTTGACCAACACTAAAACTTCTTGGCTTAGTCTTTCTGTCATAGTTCCTTTTCATTTTCTCTTGACTCATTTTCAGATTTTCTAAAGAGAATTTTCTAATCTCTTCCAACCTTTTCCTTAAGTTTTTCACATACACTCCTTGGATTTCCTCTTTATTTTCTACCCAATTTTCTGCAAGAATCTTCAAAGGTCCTCTCACTTCTCTTCCAAAAATCATCTCATTGGGTGAACATCCCATGCTTTCTTGATAAGCATTCCTAACTTCAAATAACATTAAGGGTAAACCAACATCTCATTCTCTTCCTGACTCAGAACAATACTTTGTCAGCATACTTTTCAATGTCTGGTGGAACCTTTCCAGGGCACCTTGAGTTTCTGGATGATAAGCAGTTGATAACTGTTGTTTTACCCCTAATAAGTTCATCACATCCTGGAACAACTTGGAAGTAAAGTTCGTTCCTCTATCACTTTGCACTATTTCTGGTATACCAACCTTTGAGAAAAACTCCAATAGTTTCTCAGTAACTATCTTGGCAGATATGTTTCTAACAGGGATCGCCTCAGGATATCTGGTAACAGGACACATTAATGTCAACAGATATTCATTTCCTTTCTTCGTCTTCGGAAGCAGTCCAACCATATTTATAATCACCTTGTTAAAGGGTTCTCCTCTAACTTCTATAGGTTGTAGGGGGGCTTTATGAATGGTTTCATTAGGTTTTCCAGCTATCTGGCAGGTATGACACTCTCGACAGAACCTGCTAACATCTTTATGAAGTCTAGGCCAGAAAAAATATCTCATGATCTTCTCCACAGTCTTCCTGATTCCCATATGTCCAGATTCATGAGCTACTGCTACCACTTGCTTTCTCAATGGCCATGGAATCAAAATCTGATGATATTCGCCCCATTCAGCATTTCCGGGTATATCTGAAGGTTTATACTTCCTCATCAGCAAACCTTCCTTCAGATAATAACAGGTAGGAGTTTGTTGCATCTCTTCCTGATCAACAACTCTGAAGAACAAATCAGCTAATGATACATCCCTTTTCTGCAAGTGCATTAGCTTCTCTCTTGTTATCTGTCCAACTTCAATGGCTGAACTATCAACATCTGCTACCTCAGCTACTGCAGTTTCACTACTATCTTCAGGAACACCTTGACTACTCAGAGTCTCTTCAGGAACAACAGATTCTTCATTTTCTTGGGAAATCTCTTCTCGGTCAGCTCCACGGGAGGCATCACTCCCCTGGAACAATTGTTCTAAGTTCAAAGATCCTTCACTTGATCCGTCCTGGGCGTGCAAATCCTCAGTTTCTTCACCAACAGTCGTAATTCTCCTCATACTTCTGGTAGTTACACAACTAGGGAACAGGTGGGGGTTATTCTTCTCCAACTCTACCGTAGGACTAATCCTCAACGGTTTGTCTGTCACCACAGGACAAGGAACAAATGGAACACCACCAACTTCATTTCCCAAAAGAACATGTACACCTTCCACAGCCAGTGAGTCCTTCACAGCAAAATCAACACTCCCTGTCACCAATTCACAGGACAGGTGTAAGCGACATATAGGAGTTACTTCCTCTCCTCCTATGCCCTTCAAAATAACTGAATCTCCAGTGAGATTCTTCTCCAACATTGGGTGAGCACCATGTAACACCACACTATGGTTGCTCCCTGTATCACGTAAAATCTTGACTGGTACCTGCACACTCTCTTCTTGAGTTGCCAGTGTACCCTCATAGATATATGGCTTAAAGGCCTCCAAACTGCTCAGCCACTCACTGCTTGAAGTTACATTTCCACTGGTTGCTAAACACTCAGCTTGTTTAGTTTCAGTCCTCCCTGTAGTCGGATTCTTCCCCACATTGTTCTTAACCATCTGTTTGATCTGGTCACCTCTTACTATTTGACCAACAGGCTTGGACTGCTGATAATTCTAATAACACTCCTGATTGAAGTGTCCTGCTCTTCCACACTTAAAGCAGACAACATTAGGCTTTTGCAACTGTCTTGCAAAATTAGATGAGGATTTCACATTCGCTTGCTGAGGAGTATTATTACTTGTAGGTTTCCCATTTATAAAATTGTTCCTGAAACCTGGATGAGACTTAAAACCTGGGCGTGGTTGATTCTGGTACTTGACATTATAATTGCGCCTGCTACTAATTATATTGTAGTCTTCACTCAGTGTAGCAGCTTTGTCAAGTTTTTTAACCTCTCTCTCTCTCAAATAGGCCCTTATATGCTCAGGAATACCTTTAAAATATTGCTCTAAAACAACTAACTCTTCTAACTCTTCAAAAGTTGTAACTTTAGCTGCCTCCAACCATCTTTTAAAACACCTTCTCACTTTATAAGCATAATCCAAGAAAGTTACTTTTTCATCCTTTCTTAAGTTTCTGAATCTTTCATTGTAGTACTCTGGGGTCAACTGGTATACTTGTAGCACAATATGTTTGAGCACCTTATAGTCTTTACACTGATCAGCTGTTAAGGCTAAATAAGCACTTCTCCCTTTACCAATCAAGACACTTTGTAGCAAAACTGACGATTTATCTTCTGGCCATCGCATACCTGAAGCCACTTTCTCAAAGTGATCAAAGAACTCATCTGGAGCCTCTTCAGTAAATTTAGGGATTAATTTCTGCACTCTTACTACATCAAATGCAGGGTCTTGATTACCATGGTTAGGGTTAGACGGTGTTGCAGGTAATGTGGATCTAGCTCTTATCAATTCCATCTCCCTTTCATGTCTTGCAATTTCTCTTTCCTCTTTTATCCTTTGCCTTTCTTCTTCTCTTTCTCTTCTTTCTTGTTTTTCCCTGTCTACTCTGTCTTTTTCAGCTTGCATTCTCTCTCTTTCAGCCTGTATTTTCAGCTTAATCAAACTTTCTTCTGCTTTCTAAGCGTCTGAGTTCTAACTCGCATCACTTTTCTCTTTCTTTTCTACTTGCTTATTTATAAGATCAGCCTGTGCTACATTCAACAACTCTTGAGCCAGTTCTAACTCATCATCATCAGTTATTCTACCAGAGTCTATCAATGCTTGCATGACAATGCATTTGATTTGTGCTTTTATCATGCTACTAGACACATGACAACCACATGCTACTGCTAAAGCACTCCACTGTGCCTTAGAGTAGTTTCAGATAACACTTGGATGGAAGGGGCTGCTAAAAATTCCTGAGTATCGAATTGAGCCATTTTTCTCAAATACAATTCTTACAATAAAATGCAAAAACAAATATATGGTCACTCTTCTAACAAAATATATTCCTAACACCACCAGTATAAGCTAGAGTGATAATGTGAATTGTTTTCCTCCCTAGTTTCTGAGGATCATTGATACTTGGTACATAAAGTGCCAAATATCCCGGGTCTCTGGGCACCATTAATACTTGTGACGAAGTAGCCTAGAGTATCTGGGTCTGGATACCATTAATACTTGGCGCACGAAGTAGTCAAAGATCTGTGTCTGGACACCATTAATATTTGTTAACCCAAATTGCTAAGTATCTGGTTATTACACTTACCATTTGTACTTGCTAGTACAAGAGACCCTTTTATTCCTGGGTCTGGGACACCCTTTGTACTTAGGGCACAGTTTGTTCAAGTACCTGGTTATTACTTACCTCACTACAGACAGACACCTGACCCTTCATCACAAATACTAAACGACTGAATATTCTAAAGGTAAGAGTAATCCCTTTTTCTTGATTGAACAGTCAAGAAAACAATCAGTCTAAGTTCATTAAAATAGGTGTGAGGTAATCTTAATTAAAGGGCATCACTCCTGCAAATTCAAATCTAAGTATTTCCCTGATTCTGTTTTATTTGTGGGAAACGTCACAAGTATCACTCTATATTTCTACCTAAACAAAAATAAAATATAATACTTAATTGCTATATACTGGTGGAAGTCAATGAAACTCTTCCAAAAATTTTACATACAAAATTTATTTCTAAATTCAAAATTTATAAGTGGAATTCACAATCTCTGGAAAATTCTTATTACTTGAAAACAAAAGTTTAATTAATTCTTGAATTGGTTATTAAGCAAAATTAAATCAAAGTTTATCAAGAAAATTAATTAAATTAAATTACAAAGCAATAATTAACTTTGAAATGAAATTCAATTAGTTACAAATTAACTTGCAAGTGTTAAATTTCAACAATTACACAATAGAATATTATTCAAACTAATTAAACAAAATAAAGACAATGCAAAAACATAATGCATAACACGAAAACAATTAAAGCATTGACAGTACAAACATTAAGCATATAAAATTTGGATATGTCAAAAGAACAAAGCAAAAGATAAATGTGTTTATAAAAATTATAAAAACCTCGAAGTGCACTTCAAAAAATTTGTAAAAATACCTTATACACAGTTGCAACTCCAATCAAAAGGCCTGTTACAATTTCAACCTCTTCACTATTTTCGTGGGTGCCTTCACAAAACTAACAGAAATAATACTATGTTCAGATTCCACAAACAAATAATTTACCAAGAAATGAGTGACCAGCTCGTTACGTTAAGTTACTGAAACAGCCTCGCAACCGAGCGAGCGAGAGAGAGAGAGAGAGAGAGCAATGTTAAACTCTCTAACGCACGCCGCTTCGTCTCAAAAGCGAATGAATAAGGTTCTCTATCCCCGTAAGTGTATATGGCATATGGGGCGGTTAGCAAAATGAAAACACTACGTCATCTCTATAGGGTTATTGAGCAGAAAGAACAAGGCTCCTTGTTCCGTTACAGGCCCGACCGGGACAATAAGAAATTAGCTTAACTCATCTATTTTCAAGGGGTTGAATAACAGTGCGGCCTGGGAGGTCTTACGCGCTTGTTTGCACCGATAAAGAAATCAGCTTAGCTAAGACATTCTCAAAGTGTGAATACAACCCTTTTCACAGAGGCTCACATATAAGCATGTTACTTCAAAATGAAAAGTGGGATTACTTAGCACATGTTATCTTTAAATTTGGGAATCTGAACACCAAACATACATTTCATAACATGATACACAGGTTCTGAGGTGAATTAATCATATTACCACAATTATAATTGCATTCCAAACTTACATTATAAGAATATATATATATATATATATATATATATATATGTGTGTGTGTGTGTGTGTGTGTGTGTGTGTGTGTGTGTGTGTGTGTGTGTAAATACGTTAAATGCATTGCTGGCATATATTACTTTAAAAATGAAGTCGCTGAATTAAAGCAAGCTGGACAGTACGCTCGTATAGTAATATAGATCTACCGAAAGCACTGCTATTCAAAGCAATCCCTAAGATTTCCCGAAGAAAGAAGGAGCTCCAGTGAAGACGAAAGCACCTCCGGAATCCAGACAGAAGACTTGTTGTGGCAGATTTCAAAACCTGGGATAACTCAAGACACACTTCATCTAACTCGAAGGAGGAGAGAACAGGAGGACTTCCAAGGAGAAGAAACCTTCAGAACCCTTCCAGGAACAGATCTAAGAGGACCTGGAAAAGACTCTGGAGAGAACAGATAAGGATCCGCGACAAAAGGTCGAGGAAGCGATTAGGAGACGTGAATGCGTCTCAAACTGGAGGAGGAAAGACGAAAAGGAAGGTTTAGTTGTCGAGCGAAGACATGATGATGAATTTATAGAGGAACCAACCAATTCAATGCCGACATAGGAGAGACAAGAAAGGTGAAGCAGGAGTACTGGAAAGTCAGTAACTTGTTGGAAGCTTCCCCGCGTGATGGGTGCAGATCTCAGTTAAGCTGGCGGCAAGTACTCGAAATATGATTGGCTTGGACACCTACTTCTGATCCTACCAGTACTTCAGCACGACACATTTCTGCCTTTTCAATGACACAGGGATCGAATCTTGCCATTTGCATATTAGGCATTGAGGAACGTTGTCAAGATTAGCCGCTGGATTTGTCCTAAACGCGATATGGAAAGCTGTCCACCTACAGCCAAGGAGCAATGATTTACACTGAACGACATTTATCTTAGTGTGGGCTGCGAAACGATTGGTTGCGGGACTCTGCAAAGGATTCATCTGTTTTCGACATAAAAGTAGAGATCCCAGAAGGCACTATCTTGGCTAGCTGACAGAGAGTAGGATGGGGAAGCGCCCATCCCTGGTAAAAATAAACCCCCATCCGTATGATGCTCTGTTGGCAACGATTGCCCCAGGGGTGAGATCACTTCTGATCGACAAAGGCGCAAATATATTATATATATATATATATATATATATATATATATATATATATATATATATATATATATATATATACATCGAGCTACAAATGTCCTTTAATATCTAAAGCTTCACTGTGGCGCCATGGATTTGTTGGTCTCAATGGTTCGTGCCTGTGAGCCGACAAATCTCTTATGACTAAAAATTCGCCTTGGGTTAAACATATATATGAAAATATATTAATTTCGAGGTAAAGGGAATTAGATACTAAAGGACATTTGTAGCTCGATGTATGTATATGAATCACGGTAACGTGATATGACATATATATATATATATATATATATATATATATATATATATATATATATATATATAAAGTATAAAGTATAAAAGCCTCATTACATAACTTACTTGCTATGCCGAGTTTAACTGAAATGTCATGGCAGCTGTAAAAATGTGTGTATGAAAGTGTGAATATGCTTTCCTGAAGACAGTGAATTTGTATTTGTTATTAGTTCTGATGATTAAGACATGTAAAGAGGGGATTTAGTTATTGTTCTCTCATTCTACTTTAGATTTTATTCTCGAAACCAAGGAATTTTATATTTGTAGAATGACATCAAAATCGCCCCACTCGCTTTCCTAGTATGTCAAGATGTCGAAAGCCAAATCATTCCTTATTAGTTATTTCCTTACTCCTCCCATTCGAACCATTCTAACTATGTACTGGCTGTCTGAGCAAAGGCCACTTTCAGGGCAAGAAGGGTATGAGCTCTCCGAGCCAGGCTTGGCGGAGTGACACCGGTTTTGTCGCTGGCTGTACATGAGGTTAATTAGATGAAGGCAAGCTTATGGGGTTTATCGCCTGTGAGCCGGGTGTTGAGGGTCTTTTTCCCTTCTGCTAGTCTTTGTATCCTTTCAAATGGTATTTTATCATGGCCTGGGGCCGAAGGATGACATGAATCTAGAGCATTGTTTGATTCATCCATAATAAAAGCATTATTATATTCTAGATCTTCAATAGTTTCAAAATTGAGTATAGTATTTTTTCCTTATGTTCTTATATTTTGAAAATGTTCATTTAGATTAGAGTAGGCACTTATGTTTTCAAAGTGTTTCCTTATTATATTCGGGATTTCAGATGGGGTCATGATATAGTTCCCGTTTTGGTTTATTGCACTTCTTGGGTATCTTATATATCTTCCATTAATTTTCCTTATTTTTTGCCAAATATCTTTCATAGAAGTATTTGTTGACAAGCTTGATACATAATTTTTCCATTATAATATTTTCTTAGATATTACAAGTTTTCGAAATTTGGCATTATATTTGTTATATAAAGGTTTAATGTAATTGATGACCACTATCTTGTTTAGAATATTTGTATGGTTGGGAAATTTATTGAGGACTTTGAGCCATGTCTTAAGTCTGCTAAGATTTCGACTTAATACGTGTTTGGCTTTGCTTAAAGTTGCTAAGGTTGGAGTCCATCATGGGACAGGAGTTTTATTTGGGTGTGGCCTTGTTTTAGGTATGCATTTATCATCAGCAGCATTTATCATGAAATCCGTGAAGAATTCGCATATTGTATTGTGGTTTTATTATGCGGAAATGTCGGTATATTTCTGGTATGTAGACTGTAAATGTCCCAATCTGCTTTTTGGATCTATTTTACATGTGGTAGTATTAAATTATTATTTGAATAATTAAGGACTATGGGGAAGTGGTCACTGGTATACGAGTCATCCAGGACATTCCACTTGAGTCTTTCAGCTAAGTCGACTGAGCACAGCCAGCTATCTACTGAAGAACAGGTTAAATGGGTATTGGAGAAGTAAGTTGGCACCACTTTCATTTAGGCAGCATAGGTCATGCTCCAATACGTGTTTCTCTATGTTTGTTCCTGGTGCGTCAGCAGGGTGACTGTTATCCCAAAGGGGACTAGGGGTTCATGTAGATTATTAATTAATGCTTGTAGATCACTGAAATTCTGGTTGTTGATTGTATAAGATACAAATTGTGATCATATTTTTATCCGGCATATATAATTTGATTTCTGTTACTTGATATGATTGTGATGGTATGTTTAAAAGTTGCCGTGCCTAGTTTTCCACCATCAGTTGGTGAATAATAAGCAATTTTGTACTCTCGAATGTTTGTGGGGTTAGATCCTATGTGTTGTAGGCATATACATATTGGGTTGTGGTCTCGTAGGATTCTTTGTAATTCATCCAGACATAGTCGGGTAAGAGGCCATTTATATTCCATTGAATAATTTTATATTCCATTATTGGAAGGAATTGGTGTTAAATTCTGTGAATTGATTGCCGATTTTATTTCGTCTCGAAGTTTATATGCATTTGAATTTATTTGTGGGTTTTTCATTGTTGTATTTGTATGTTGGTTATTAGATTCAGCAGTTGTTTGTTTTTCATAATTACATATCAATAAGTCTGTTATTTTATTTTAAAATTTCCTTTTTGTATTTTAAGGATTCAGAACATAATTCGTTCTCATGCTGGTGTGTTATAGGGCATTTCCTTAATTTAATAAAATTGTCTGTATAATTTCGGATTGTGTCCTCTGTATTGGCTGTTAGTTGGTCATTATGTATCTACGAAGCACTCATTACAACCACAAGACGAAGCATGTTTGGCGATGTTAGTTTTCGGTTCAGAAGTATTTGACCTTTTAACTTCAGAAATTTCTAGTTTTGTAATTCTATTGGTCCTTTTCTGTAGTGATAAGGAATGTTGGTTTGAGGGGTTATTTACTTTATGGTTATTAGTGGAATATTTGGGTCTTGTGGATGGTTGGGGAGTGATAGTTATATTTTGGTTTGGTTTAATGGTGTGATTTTCATTTGTATTATCTGTTGGGAATTGTAAAGAATGATTAATTGATTATTTACTTGTGATGAGGTTAGTACAATATCTTTTTTAAAATGTTCTCCTCGTGTAGTTGAAGTTTCTTTGGATTGATTGTAATCTTCAATATTCACTTTTTTTCCCTTAGGTGGGGTTCGTTCCAGTATTTTGTTTTTGTCAGTTCGATTATTATTATTATTATTATTATTTGACTCCTCTTCCATTGGAAGTCATTTTCCAAGTTACACTTGCAAAAGAGTGGTTTTTAGATGGATTATTGACTCCTCTTACTTTTAGCTCGAATCTAGCTTCTTTGACTGACATTCCTGTTCTATTTATCAACAACTGGAGCTCTGTGTTGAATTGATAAAAGCAGTATTCCTTAGATTTAGCGTGATGGGATAGTCTACAGTTAATACATTTTGGGGATTTACATTTCCAATTAGTACATGGGTGTCTGATGCATACACTGCGCATACTGCTTTATTAAGGCATTTTTTGCATGTGTGCCCATACTCTGAACATTGAGTGCAGTGAAGTGGTTTTGGTATAAATGGACGCACTTCTCTGTTTTGGCCAAGAATTTTGATTTTGAGTGGGAGTTCTTGGCCTGTAAATTTTATTGTTGCAATATTAATTTGTTTATTTTTATCTTTTATCTTGGAATGAGTAGACTTCTAAATCAAGTGTATTATTCTATTTTAACTTAAGGGAGTCAAGTATCAAGTATTTTGAGGGTAGTCCTTCTTCTTCAATGTTGGGTAAAATGACTGTACCCTGTATATATTTTAATGTTTCATGACTTTTTATTGATATTTTCGTGCCATTTATTTCTTTTATATTTAAAAAGGTGGCGGATTATTTTTTCGTGGTTACTTGAAGTAACTATTCATTTTCTTAAATATGTCGGCATTCCATTTCTTGCGTTGGACATATGTTCAGTCATTTGTTTTCTAATATTGCTGTTGATATTTTATTTTCACCTTTAAGTACTAGAAATCTCGACCAGTTATCTGGTCCAAAAAGATGATCAAAATGCACCAGTGTTGGGTTAAGACGACAATTTCTATTTCTTTTTGGACCTTGCCTAATGTGGGTTATCTGTGTATCAGATGTTTCCTTTCTCTGTAACGTATGGTTCCATTGTTATTATGTTTGAATCTTCTGATTGGTTTTTACTTTGTTGTAGGATTTCTATGGGCCCTGACTGGTGTTTTGGATCATATAATTTATTTGAAACTGGATGTTCCTTTGCTGCATTATTATCTTGGAATGACTGAGGGAGATTAAGGGATAAACTTCCAATGGTCATTAACTGTGCCGAATTTTGTCCATCAAGGGGCCCAGGGGTACTAAAAACTTTAGGCATATTTATCATAAAAATGAGAGAAAGCCGAATAATAATAATAATAATAATAATAATAATAATAAACTAATAATAATAATAATAATAATAATAATAATAATAATAATAATACATTTTGAAAGGATATCATTGGCTTTTCGTGAAGTTAAATCTTCCGCCATTGGCACAAGTAAGAAATGACTCCCAAATGTCCGCATCCCTACCCAACCCCAAAAGGGGATGGCATAACATGATTAGTGTGGCCCAAGTGTAAGCAGTACCCGCTTGGTGGGACTAAGAGTATTACGAAAATACAATTATCCGCAATCTCCATCCTAATCACGTCATGGGCAAACCAGACAGAATGCCGAGAGTTCTATTCCTAGAACCAGGGCCCCCTGGAATCCGTGGTCCAGCTCCACAGAATAGTTCCGCCTGGAAAACCAGGTTCGAACTACGGTAGATAATGAATCTACCGCAGTTCCCACTATTTAGCTTCGGATTTTACTCTAATCCAAGTTATGATATGTTTTTTTATTTATTAGATATGGAAATTTTTGACAAAAGTGGAAACATCCACAGATATTAACCCAAAAATATATAATGTTATATGGGACTCTTGGGTTCGAACGTAGGAAGAAATTCCTGAGGTTCGAGAACCCCTTCACCACGTCAAGGTGGTCCCAAAATGAGGATGGATGAGTACCTTGTGATTTACTACATCGAAAGCAGCACTAAAATTTACTTGAATTACTCCACTCAAAACCTTTATGAAAGTTCCCTTGCAAATGGCAAGTCAAGTCTAAATGACCATTACAGGTATTTAACTGCTTCTTATATGCATATAGACTATCAGCTAACAATCATTTAGATTCCACATACTTACGTATACAGTCACTTAAAATAAGTTTTTCGGCAACTTTGGAGAGCATAGGAAAAATAGAGATTGGCCTGTATTTACCATAGAATGCCACTCTTTGGAGCAGGCACTGTATTACTAAGCTTGCGCTCATCCTCAAAATAACACGTCGACATAAAAATCTCTAGAATCTACTTATCTTGGGAGACATCACATTAATTTTTTTTTTTTAACTGAGGGAAGAATCCATCAGGATCTCCATCCACAGCTAACAAGATTATCCAGAATTTTCTTAACATCACTGGAGCGAAATGCAGATTTGATAAGAATAGGTTCAGGATGACAAGCATCCTCAACTGATTGCTTGGCTTCTAAAGCTTAATGAAGAAGTTCAGCCTTTTCCTTAGGGCCAGTAACCGATCTACCATCATCTGTTAGTAGTGGTGGAATGGAGGACAAGCCTGACCCAAAGATAGATGATTCCAATTTGGTCCACCAGAGATGAGGTTGAGTAAATCCTTCAAGTTTCCTCTTCAAGGATTTAGTGTAATTATTGTGAATAAATTTAATATTATTTAAATCACACCATTTTTTAAGGCATGGTTATTTGGACTTTGATTACGTTTTTCACGTAATTTTGCTGCGTTATTAGACCATCTTACAAACATTTTAGCCAGCTTTGGTTTGTTTAGTGATCCTGACCAAAGTTCATGCAAGTTGGTTTACCACAGTGCCACTAATTATCCAACTGAAAGAGTATGTTTTCAATCAAAATTCCATTAGGTGACAATAATAAACTTCCACGGTTATTTTAAAAAGGATAAAAATACTCAAGTATACAGGAATGTAGAGCCTTTTTAATTTTATGGTAAGCAACAGATCAGACTTTGACAGAAAATAACAAGTTACAAGGCACAAAACCTAGGACGACAGTTTCATGCGTTAAACCCTACCACAAGAGTATTGTGGCATAAATGCTAGCACCAAGTCAATGTACTGATTTTCTTAACAATGTATTCTGTTGGTCCTGTAACAGGCATACAGACTTTCTGTTAATCCAGAGCACAGAAACCTGTAAACCTTACAGCAAACTGACATTAAGCTATTGTAAATGTACAATAATCTTGGATCTCAAATTTTAATCATTGTCATATATTCTTTCGACTGGGAGTAATGACATTCAAACGGAAACTTCGAAGACAATGCACTGACATGACAATAATTAAAATTAAAATGTTTATACTTGGTAAATTTTAGACATAAATGATGAGAATTTTCGTAAAATGCAACCAAGTATTCATTTTAGGCACCAAGAACTGTTCTGATCTGATATATCAGTATTTACATAAATGGCCTGTTCTTATTACAGTAACAAATTTGGATTTTGCTAATATATACGGTCTTTTTTTCAAGAGTAAATAAACTTGAAAGAATAGTTATTACAAGTTTTAAGAAATATATAATAAAACTTAATTCTCATATTACAAAAAGTTTAGATAACAAAGAACATTTCCACTGCAACCTATATCACACAGTTCATCTTTTGTATACACTATTGTTACCATTTCAAAATCTTAGCGAAAACATCCCTGTTAGCTACACACAATCCATGTCCAAGATTTGACCCGAACTGTTCGCAATGTAGTACATAAAGGATTTAGTTTCAGAAGCTAAATCATTTAACCTGTATGTAAGGATTGACCATTATAATCACTAACAAATGTGAAATTTCAAGGACTACGTAATCATTTTGTTTCGGATAGTAGAGTCAAGCGTTAATTTACATGCAAATTTGTAAATGTAGTTGAAAAATATTTGAAAGAAAATCCTAAGCACACAATTTCAATGATGTAGATGCACGCACTGGGCACACCAAGGACATAAAGAATGTGTTAAAGACAATGCAGCTTAATATGCAATAAGCTATTGTGTGACCATGACTTGAAACTGAAAACAGGTTGTCTTCTTACAACTTGGGATGATGTACCACATTACTACAATAATTCTTGCCATTATAAAGCCACGACTTGAAACTGAAAATAAGGATATCATTACCAAAGATTACTGTAATTTCAATTACTGCTATCTAGAAGTGCATGCCAAGGTTGTTTAGTTACAAATCCCTAAAATATAAATGAAACTCCAGGGGAAGAGAGAGAGCATTTTTTTTTTCATTATTAATTACCGGAAGCTTTGCCTACGTTATTTATGCAAATACATAACAGTGTAGTAGCATCTGAATCTTAAACAATTTTGATACACTAGTGCACATGAAACAATCCTTAATTAAGTCAAATGCTTATTGTATGCTGTAGCTTTTCACTCATGATCATAACGGAATTCACAACTGTTCTGCCCTTAATCGAGGATATGTCCTTCGTGAAGGTATCCCTGCTTTCCTGGATCAATTTCAAAAGTTGTTACTAATCATGGGAAGTTGCGATGACCATTATTCGAGCTTAACTGATCCAAGATTATGTTACATGGGGAAAATATCTGGAACTTACAGATCTAAAATGCGGATCTACATCGCAATTCCATTCCTTTAAAAGTGGCAAAACTTCTTAGATTGTAATTTTCTACAAGTGTCTTAGCAAAATATTTTACAAAAAATACCGCTACATCATCTAAACAAGCTTTCCAATAATATTTACAAAACTTTATGGACGTAAAAATCCTGTCTGCGCAAAACTATAACTAGGAATGAGATTTCCTCTAATACTGCATAAAGTCTTCATTCCCAATTTTACTAAATTTAGAAAAGCGACATCAAGGGAAAAATTCTTTCAAAAAATAGGATTAAATCACTCGCTGACATAACTGAGGGTTAACCAAGAGAATGGACATTTTCAAGACACTGTATTAGTGATAAAGATGTTTAAAAAGGTGAAGATACAGCATCCTACTCTACATATAAGAGCGCGCGCACCAAATTACAAATATTTCATTTTGTTAAATAGAATAGGGATGATTTTGATAAATACTTTTAGCTTAAGTAAACTGCCAGTAATTAAAGATGATATTTCTCCCAGATATTCAATGAGATCCACTCAGAGCCCCAAACTAAGCATGATAAAACCTCAGTTCAATATTTTTCCATAGTCTGAAAGATAAATGAAATTTGTATTTTATATTTAGTAAAAGGATATTTACTACATTTCACACAATAGTATCAAGCAAGCTTGTTTCTTGCAAAGAAAATATCAGTTAGTGTAAAAAGTTAAAATCTTGTTTATTACTTTTAACTGTAAATATACATGAGGTAGATAATTATTATGTTCACTAGCATTAAGTGCTCTGAATAGCTTGTCACCTAATTGTTTTACATGCTGCAATATGTGACCAAGCACTATTACCAACATCAGCAGTAGTAGGTACATCAACTAGCTCTGAATATGCCTTCAATCTTGTTACTGCAATATATATATATATATATATATATATATATATATATATATATATATATATATATATGTATATTAGTAATCGCTCAGTTATCCGGCTCTTCACTATCCAACATCAGTTTGAAAACTGCTTTCGAATGGTTGGCAATGTTGTGCAGCCTAATGTTGGTAAAACTACTTATTCTTCTGAAGAGGCCGAGAAACGGTTTGGGGGTGTTTGGAAGCCTGAAGAAGTTTCCCAGTGGGTGGGGGGTGGGGGTGGGGGTGGGGGGTTTATGTAGGGTGGCTAGGCACCATGGGAGAGGACGGCCAGAAAGGCTGTGTACAGGAACTCACTCGGGGAAAGGGTTGTTGGGAAGGTGGGTGGAGTAGGGCAGCAGTTTCCCTGGGTGGGAATTCAGCGGGATGGGTGAATGGTAGGTGGGCATCTGATTCTGCTAGAGCTTGTCATGTTATGCCTTTTCCATATTTTATTAAAAACTGTGTACATTACTGTACTGTAACAAAGCAAAAAAATACAGCCAAGCGCGGGAGAACTATCGAGGTATTGCTTCCCTTGAGGCATACATGCTCCTTTACTTTTTTTAATTTTTATTTTAAGCTATTCTCATTTATATTTTTACTGTAATTACTTTTTTTTATTTTTTACACCCAGAAGGCAATAAATACAATAATCCGCAGAGGGTATGTACAGTATGTGTACGTACACAAACACACACATTCCACTTTGGCTGATGGCATTAAAGTAAATTATAAATAGCCCTCATCGCGTATATAAGAGTTTTAATTAAGAGATCAAATATCAACAGTGATAAAACATTCTTTTGTGTATTATTATGATATGTGATAACCTTACTTAGGCGTCGGCTAAACGTGTAATGAAATACTTCTGTAAAGCAAGCAAAGCAAAAAAAAAAAAAAAAAAAAAAAAAAAAAAAAAAAAAAAAAAAGACAGCAAGCAATACCGCACTAAGAAACAAACAAACAAACGAAAGTGGTAAGTAGGAGGCAGTGAGGTCAACCTTGACGGAATGCCACATGTAAATGTAAACAGTCATACAAGTAAATCTTCCGTGATATTGTAAGGGGAGATTAAAAATTATTCATTTAATTTCAACAGACAATTACCAACTACTTTTCAGCAGTGTTCTTACAATGAATTTGCTTTAGACAGATGCCAACTCAGGGTGTTTTACAGTTTCCATGATGGGGCAAAATGAGTGTAACAAATGAAATATGCCGACCATTAAAGTTTGGTCCTCTAAACATTTCATATTACATCTTGTGTATACTATACAAGCTGCATTTTCGATAACTCGGAAAACATAAGGCTAGCCTGTTTTCGTTAGTAATCCCTTCTCCTCATTAGATAAATGTAAGCAAAAAATAAAAATAAACTGCTCACTAAACGAATTTAATTTTTGGTAGATCATACTGTCCTAGGCTATGCTTGTAGCGCGAATTTAATTTTCGCTTTCAAACAAGGTTACCAAACTAATGGCTTATGTAACATTTCATAACCATCAATTATTGTTTGTTTGTTTGTATGGTGTTTTTACGTTGCATGGAACCAGTGGTTATTCAGCAATGGCCTTACGTGACTTCCGAACCACGCCGAGAGTGAACTTCCATCACCAGAAATATTTGCACACCTCTGACCCCTCAATGGAATGCCAGAGAATTGAACTCGCGGCCACCGAGGTTGCAGGCCAAGACCAAATCGACCATGCCACTGAGGCGCTGATAACTATCTCTTATAATTAACAACCACTTCCTGTATAGCATGATCATCACTCACCAAAGAATCAACAAACAACATTGAGTACAATATGAACAAATGAATCGGGAAACAGCTGTTTTGTGATTTTGTTTACCCTCCTATATCTATTTTACCTCTATGTTCAAAATAATTCCAATAATAATCTGTTTCTTTTGTTTGTATGGTGCTTTTACGTTGCATGGAACCAGTGGTTATTCAGCAACGGGACCAACGGCTTTACGTGACTTCCGAACCACGTCGAGAGTGAACTTCTTTCACCAGAAATACACATCTCTCACTCCTCAATGGAATGGTCGAAAATCGAACCCGCGACCGAGGTGGGATGCTAATACCATACCAACCACGCCGCTGAGGCGCTAATCCATTTCTTTTAGCAACTACAACATGATTCTCCTTAATATTTCGGTATTAGGCCTTAGTCACCTGATTCAGACAAAAAAAAAACCATTCCTCTAGAGACTATTGGAATGCACATGGCTGATTACCAGTTTATATATATACATACATACATATATATATATATATAATATATATATATATATTATATATATATATATATGATGACAATACATGATAATAATACAGTAGAAATGGATTCAGTAAGATATCAGTTTCATTACCATTAGCTTTATCCTAAGTAGAGCTGTAATAGCCTATTTGATAGATGGCTAGTACAACACCCAGTCTAGGAAGAATAGTTCACATATACACATTTTGTAACTCGTGTATGGTAATACAATATCATAACAACAGACAAGTTGCTGTATAAAAATACATTAATGATGATGAAACCATGTTAAGCTGTGGGTAAACACAGCTAAGCTGCCTACCTACCAAATTGTGAATCATTTAGGAGAGAATAAGAATGGTTGTTTTATTCACTGTATTAAAGCAGAATATAGTTAAAAATATAGGGGGGGTTGGTGAAGGTAGATACAGTTAATTTCTTTTGCATAAAGTCTTCAGTTTAAAGTGTGATGATAGTTGCTTTTAAGCATATTGACAGCTGTAGCCTACAGTACGGACAAAGAAAGGAGAGGAAGGGTACAGAGTTGTCCTTGAACAATTGTAGATTTTTTCCTCGCCCTTATCCAGACTTTGCCCTTGCCAAACAGGGCCTTAGTTCTATTAATCCTGATAACCGAGAATTACTTGTTCTCTCTCTCTCTCTCCCAATATATAAGTATATATATATATATATATATATATATATATATTATAATATTATATAAATATAATAATATATATATATATATTATATATATTATATATATATAATATTATTATAATATATGTATATATATAATATATATATTATTATATATATATTATTATATATTAATATAATATACATATATAATATATATATATACATCTACATATATATATATATATATATATATATATATATATATATATATATATATATATATATATATATATATATATATATATATATATATATATATATATATATATATATATATATATATATATATATATATATATATATGACATGTTGGTGAAATCAGACCACAAAACACATCAGGTAAGGGTGGCGAAGTGAAGGTCGGTCATTAAAAGGAAATGTATGTATTACGCTGACTTATTCGTAACGACACTGTTATATTCTCAAGGCTAAAGAGAGAGAGAGAGAGAGAGGTACAATTTTATAATACATGGAATAACAAATTTATGTCTCACCATGCTTTGTACAATGTCATGTACATTAAAAAGCAAAATAATTCAAGGAAAAAGCACCTGTTAAACCAAAAGTTGAAGACTGAATGACGAGGAAAGGAGAGAGGAGCAACAAAGAAACAGCTGAAGCCAGATACAGCTGTACTGAGGAATAGTATAAGTTCGATTTTGGCACTGACTTTTATATGAATAACGATTCTAAAATGAGCATGCAAAAAAAGGTCAGAGAATTCGATATTGGTTTTAAAATTTTTTGCATGATTTCTGATGTTGGAAAACTAAGGATTGGTCAGTTTTTTGTATTTCAACTATCAAAATAGCCAGTTCTAAGCGTTTTAAGTATTCGCAGATTTTAGCTATTAGCTGCGTGTGTGGTAGTACCCATCCCCCCCAGCGAAAAAGGGGGTTGACTGTATGTATGTATGTATATATGTGTATATATGTGTTATCACATCAAAATCATGTTGACATAATAAAAGGTATTGTTTATGCGGCTGCCAATGTAAGGCATGAATGGAACTTCCAAGAAAAAAGTTTGCCCTATCTTAAAAAAGACAATACAATCCACATCACAAAAACTGTTAAGTCAAATAAACTGAGAAGTCAAATAGTCTCATAAATCCCTACTGGATGATGATAAGACTTTTAAAAATCCCCTCGATTAAGTCAAAATTTCAGTTGCAAAATTTAAAAAAAATCCCTAAGATAAAAAAGAACTAATGGGTGTCAATTGTCAGTCAAATTTCCCTCATTACCTTCCGGCTTACTCATATGGATTAGTAAAAATGCACAGGAAAATAATCCCATGTGGCCTATTATATCAGAACTGTTGGCTCAATATCGCATATTTTTGAAAAATATTACCAAGGTCTTGTCCCCCTTACTTGGAACTATCTCAGATTCTCACCTATGTAATTCTCTAGATTTAGTTGATAAACAAAATAACTTTTTGCACCACTGATAGATTTCGTTAGATATTTGTTCTCTTTTTACTAAATACCCCCACCCCTCCCCGCATGAGGGGTTAGCGTCGTCAGTGTACCGTATTCGTTGCAATGTAGGCATTACTAAAAGTTCTTTGCAGCATCCCGTCGGCCCCGAGCTGCAACTACTTTCATTCCTTTTACTGTACATCCGTTACTAATCTCTTTCTGCCATCTTACTGTCTACCCTCTTCTAACAATTGTTTCATAGTGCAACAGCAAGGCTTTCCTCCTCACCTTTCAAACCTTTTACTGTCAATTTCCGTTTCAGCGCTGAATGGCCTTAGTTGCCCCAGTGCTTGGCATAATGCCAATCTATGTAAATCAAAATCAAATTGAATAAAGTCCCTATAGATTCTATCTTAAGATATCTTAGTAACGAACTAACCCATCATGAATTCTCCTCTATCAGCAAGTCATATAATTTCACTCACTAGGTTGTGCATTTGTGATTGTAAGTTTATATTCAATGGTGAATTTTATCAGTAAATATGTGGAATGGCAATGGGCAACCCTTTATCACCACTCCTCTCAAACTTGTATAAGGAATTCTTTGAAAAATGCTATTTACCTAATATAATTTACATTCCTTTAAAGTGGTATAGATATGCTGTCGATATTTTAGCTGTTTTACCTGCTGGTATTGAAGTAAATGATTTACTCTCTAATTTGAATAACCAGGTACCATCAATTTAGTTGACTTTTGAATTAGAAAAAGACAAGTGCCTCCCTTTCTTAGACGTTTTAATGGATAAAGAACCATTTAAATGCAAATTCATTATTGATAAAAAACCACCAACAATTTAACTTACGTCCATTTTTATTCAAGTCACCATCTTAATATCTAAATATAAACTTTTTCGTCTATGTTTTTACGAGCATTGTACACTGTCAGTAACCAATATCTGAGTTTTAGTGAAAGTAACAAGGAGAAAGGAACTTCTAAGAACATTCTTAGCTTGCCTTATTTTAGTGGTTTTGAAACCATAATATCATTGTTACTATCTTTTAATGTTACACTTTGTTTTTCCTATAATGACACTAAAAGGAATGCTAATAAAAATGGCCCTAAAGAAAGCAACAGAATAATTCATAAAACTCTAGTGTTTGAATTGACCCTCTTTTTATATCAGCCAATCTAGTTAGGATTTAGAAGTAAAAATTAAACAGCATAAGTAGTCTGTCAAAACTGGGCAACCATCCAATGCAAAAATCATTCGTTTAAGGTGAAAACTCTCATA
>NC_061106.1:11141890-11153285 GCF_015104395.2 Macrobrachium nipponense | reverse complement strand
TATGAGAGTTTTCACCTTAAACGAATGATTTTTGCATTGGATGGTTGCCCAGTTTTGACAGACTACTTATGCTGTTTAATTTTTACTTCTAAATCCTAACTAGATTGGCTGATATAAAAGAGGGTCAATTCAAACACTAGAGTTTTATGAATTATGCTGTTGCTTTCTTTAGGGCCATTTTTATTAGCATTCCTTTTAGTGTCATTATAGGAAAAACAAAGTGTAACATTAAAAGATAGTAACAATGATATTATGGTTTCAAAACCACTAAAATAAGGCAAGCTAAGAATGTTCTTAGAAGTTCCTTTCTCCTTGTTACTTTCACTAAAACTCAGATATTGGTTACTGACAGTGTACAATGCTCGTAAAAACATAGACGAAAAAGTTTATATTTAGATATTAAGATGGTGACTGAATAAAAAATGGACGTAAGTTAAATTGTTGGTGGTTTTTTATCAATAATGAATTTGCATTTAAATGGTTCTTTATCCATTAAAACGTCTAAGAAAGGGAGGCACTTGTCTTTTTCTAATTCAAAAGTCAACTAAATTGATGGTACCTGGTTATTCAAATTAGAGAGTAAATCATTTACTTCAATACCAGCAGGTAAAACAGCTAAAATATCGACAGCATATCTATACCACTTTAAAGGAATATAAATTATATTAGGTAAATAGCATTTTTCAAAGAATTCCTTATACAAGTTTGAGAGGAGTGGTGATAAAGGGTTGCCCATTGCCATTCCACATATTTACTGATAAAATTCACCATTGAATATAAACTTACAATCACAAATGCACAACCTAGTGAGTGAAATTATATGACTTGCTGATAGAGGTAATTCATGATGGGTTAGTTCGTTACTAAGATATTTTAAGATAGAATCTATAGGGAACTGTTAATTCAATTTGATTTTGATGTTTACATAGATTGGCATTATGCCAAGCACTGGGGCAACTAAGGCCATTCAGCGCTGAAACGGAAATTAACAGTAAAAGGTTTGAAAGGTGAGGAGGAAAGCCTTGCTGTTGCACTATGAAACAATTGTTAGAAGAGGGTAGAAACAGTAAGATGGCAGAAAAAGATTAGTAACGGATGTACAGTAAAAAAGGAATGAAAGTAGTTGCAGCTCGGGGCCGACGGGATGCTGCAAAGAACTTTTAGTAATGCCTACATTGCAACGAATACGGTACACTGACGGCGCTAACCCCCCATGCGGGGAGGGGTGGGGGTATTTAGTAAAAAGAGAACAAATATCTAACGAAATCTATCAGTGGTGCAAAAAGTTATTTTGTTTATCAACTAAATCTAGAGAATTACATAGGTGAGAATCTGAGATAGTTCCAAGTAAGGGGGACAAGACCTTGGTAATATTTTTCAAAAATATGCGATATTGAGCCAACAGTTCTGATATAATAGGCCACATGGGATTATTTTCCTGTGCATTTTTACTAATCCATATGAGTAAGCCGGAAGGTAATGAGGGAAATTTGACTGACAATTGACACCCATTAGTTCTTTTTTATCTTAGGGATTTTTTTTAAATTTTGCAACTGAAATTTTGACTTAATCGAGGGGATTTTTAAAAGTCTTATCATCATCCAGTAGGGATTTAGGAGATATTTGATTCTCAGTTTATTTGACTTAACAGTTTTTGTGATGTGGATTGTATTGTCTTTTTTTAAGATAGGGCAAACTTTTTTTCTTGGAAGTTCCATTCATGCCTTACATTGGCAGCCGCATAAACAATACCTTTTATTATGTCAACATGATTTTGATGTGATAACACATATATACATACATACATACAGTCAACCCCCTTTTTCGCTGGGGGGGATGGGTACCACACACGCAGCTAATAGCTAAAATCTGCGAATACTTAAAACGCTTAGAACTGGCTATTTTGATAGTTGAAATACAAAAAACTGACCAATCCTTAGTTTTCCAACATCAGAAATCATGCAAAAAATTTTAAAACCAATATCGAATTCTCTGACCTTTTTTTGCATGCTCATTTTAGAATCGTTATTCATATAAAAGTCAGTGCCAAAATCGAACTTATACTATTCCTCAGTACAGCTGTATCTGGCTTCAGCTGTTTCTTTGTTGCTCCTCTCTCCTTTCCTCGTCATTCAGTCTTCACTTTTGGTTTAACAGGTGCTTTTTCCTTGAATATTTTGCTTTTAATGTACATGACATTGTACAAAGCATGGTGAGACATAAATTTGTTATTCCATGTATTATAAAATTGTACCTCTACTCTCTCTCTCTCTTTAGCCTGAGAATATAACAGTGTCGTTACGAATAAGTCAGAGTAATACATACATTTCCTTTTAATGACCGACCTTCACTTCGCCACCCTTACCTGATGTGTTTTGTGGTCTGATTTCACCAACATGTCATATATATATTATATATATATATATATATATATATATATATATATATATATATATATATATATATATATATATATATCTATATATATATATATATATATATATATATATATATATATATATATATATATATAAAATAATGTATGTATATATATATATTATATATGTATATATATTATTATATATACATATATATATATATATATATATATATATATATATATATATATATATATATATATATATATATATATATATATATATATATATATATATATATATATATATATATTTATATATATATATATATATATATATATATATATATATATATATATATATATATATATATATATATAGATATATATATATATATATACTATATATATTAGAGAGAGAGAGAGAGAGAAAGTAATTTCTCGGTTATCAGGATTAATAGAACTAAGGCCCTGTTTGGCAAGGGCAAGTCTGGATAAGGGCGAGGAAAAAATCTACAATTGTTCAAGGACAACTCTGTACCCTTCCTCTCCTTTCTTTGTCCGTACTGTAGGCTACAACTGTCAATATGCTTAAAAGCAACTATCATCACACTTTAAACTGAAGACTTTATGCAAAAGAAATTAACTGTATCTACCTTCACCAACCCCCCCTATATTTTTAACTATATTCTGCTTTAATACAGTGAATAAAACAACCATTCTTATTCTCTCCTAAATGATTCACAATTTGGTAGGTAGGCAGCTTAGCTGTGTTTACCCACAGCTTAACATGGTTTCATCATCATTAATGTTATTTTTATACAGCAACTTATCTGTTGTTATGATATTGTATTACCATACACGAGTTACAAAATGTGTATATGTGAACTATTCTTCCTAGACTGGGTGTTGTACTAGCCATCTATCAAATAGGCTATTACAGCTCTACTTAGGATAAAGCTAATGGTAATGAAAACTGATATCTTACTGAATCCATTTCTACTGTATTATTATCATGTGTTGTCATCATATATATATATATATATATATATATATATATATATATATATATATATATATATATATATATATATATATATATATATATGATGTATATATATAAAACTGGTAATCAGCCATGTGCATTCCAATAGTCTCTAGAGGAATGGTTTTTTTTTTTTGTCTGAATCAGGTGACTAAGGCCTAATACCGAAATATTTAGGAGAATCATGTTGTAGTTGCAAAAAGAAATGGATTAGCGCCTCAGTGGCGTGGTTGGTATGGTATTAGCATCCCACCTCGGTCGCAGGTTCGATTTTCGGCCATTCCATTGAGGGGTGAGAGATGTGTATTTTTGGTGAAAGAAGTTTCACTCTCGACGTGGTTCGGAAGTCACGTAAAGCCGTTGGTCCTGTTGCTGAATAACCACTGGTTCCATGCAACATAAAAGCACCATACAAACAAAAGAAACGGATTATTATTGGAATTATTTTGTACATAGAGGTAAAATAGATATAGGAGGGTAAACAAAATCACAAAACAGCTGTTTCCCGATTCATTTGTTCATATTGTACTCAATGTTGTTTGTTGATTCTTTGGTGAGTGATGATCATGCTATACAGGAAGTGGTTGTTAATTATAAGAGATAGTTATCAGCGCCTCAGTGGCATGGTCGATTTGGTCTTGGCCTGCAACCTCGGTGGCCGCGAGTTCAATTCTCTGGCATTCCATTGAGGGGTCAGAGGTGTTGCATTTCTGGTGATAGAAGTTCACTCTCGACGTGTTCGGAAGTCACGTAAGGCCGTTACTGAATAACCACTGGTTCCATGCAACGTAAAAACACCATACAAACAAACAAACAATAATTGATGGTTATGAAATGTTACAAAGCCATTAGTTTGGTAACCTTGTTTGAAAGCGAAAATTAAATTCACGCTACAAGCATAACCTAGGACAGTATGATCTACCAAAAATTAAATTCGTTTAGCGAGTAGTTTATTTTTTATTTTTTACTTACATTTATCTAATGAGGAGAAGGGATTACTAACGAAAAGAGGTTAGCCTTATGTTTTCCGAGTTATCGAAAATGCAG
Source organism: Macrobrachium nipponense (assembly GCF_015104395.2). Classification (NCBI taxonomy): domain Eukaryota; kingdom Metazoa; phylum Arthropoda; class Malacostraca; order Decapoda; family Palaemonidae; genus Macrobrachium; species Macrobrachium nipponense. Next base: position 11,148,816 of record NC_061106.1, on the reverse strand, counting down.
CTTGTATGGTATACACAAGATGTAATATGAAATGTTTAAGAGGACCAAACTTTTATGGTCGGCATATTTCATTTGTTACACTCATTTTGCCCCATCATGGAAACTGTAAAAAATACCCTGAGTTGGCATCTGTCCAAAGCAAATTCATTGTAAGAACACTGCTGAAAAGTAGTTGGTAATTGTCTGTTGAAATGAAATGAATAATTTTTAATCTCCCCTTACAATATCACGGAAGATTTACTTTGTATGACTGTTTACAATACCTCGGCAGTTCTCTCCCGCTTACTGTATTTTTTTTTTTTGCTTTGTTACAGTACAGTAATGTACACAGTTTTTGTAATAAAATATGGAAAAGGCATAAACATAAGGCAAGCTCTAGCAGAATCAGATGCCCACCTACCATTCACCCATCCCTCTGAATTCCCACCCAGGGAAAACTGATGCCCTACTCCACCCACTTCCCAACAACCTTTTCTCCGAGTGAGTTCCTGTACCCTACAGCCTTTCTGGCCGTCCTCTCCCATGGTGCCTAGCCACCCTACATAACCCCCCCCCCCCCCCCACCCACCCACTGGGAAACTTCTTCAGGCTTCCAACACCCCAAACCATTTCTCGGCCTCTTCAGAAGAATAAGTAGTTTTACCAACATTAGGCTGCACAACATTGCCAACCATTCGAAAGCAGTTTTCAAACTGATGTTGGATAGTGAAGAGCCGGATAACTGAGCGATTACTAATATACATTTATATAATATATATATATATATATATAATATATATATATATATATATATATATATATATATTGCAGTAACAAGATTGAAGGCATATTCAGAGCTAGTTGATGTACCTACCTACTGCTGATGTTGGTAATAGTGCTTGGTCACGTATTGCAGCATGTAAAACAATTAGGTGACAAGCTATTCAGAGCACTTAATGCTAGTGAACATAATAATTATCTACCTCATGTATATTTACAGTTAAAAGTAATAAACAAGATTTTAACTTTTTTACACTAACTGATATTTTTCTTTGCAAGAAACAAGCTTGCTTGATACTATTGTGTGAAATGTAGCAAATATCCTTTTACTAATTATAAAATACAAATTTCATTTATCTTTCAGACTATGGAAAAATATTGAACTGAGGTTTTATCATGCTTAGTTTGGGGCTCTGAGTGGATCTCATTGAATATCTGGGAGAAAATATCATCTTTAATTACTGGCAGTTTACTTAAGCTAAAAGTATTTATCAAAATCACCCTCCTATTCTATTTAACAAAATGAAATATTTGTAATTTGGTGGCGCGCGCTCTTATATGTAGAGTAGGATGCTGTATCTTCACCTTTTTAAACATCTTTATCACTAATACAGTGTCTTGAAAATGTCCATTCTCTTGGTTAACCCTCAGTTATGTCAGCGAGTGATTTAATCCTATTTTTTGAAAGAATTTTTCCCTTGATGTCGCTTTTTCTAAATTTAGTAAAATTGGGAATGAAGACTTTATGCAGTATTAAGAGGAAATCTCATTCCTAGTTATAGTTTTGCGCAGACAGGATTTTTACGTCCATAAAGTTTTGTAAATATTATTGGAAAGCTTGTTTAGATGATGTAGCGGTATTTTTTGTAAAATATTTTGCTAAGACACTTGTAGAAAATTACAATCTAAGAAGTTTTGCCACTTTTAAAGGAATGGAATTGCGATGTAGATCCGCATTTTAGATCTGTAAGTTCCAGATATTTTCCCCATGTAACATAATCTTGGATCAGTTAAGCTCGAATAATGGTCATCGCAACTTCCCATGATTAGTAACAACTTTTGAAATTGATCCAGGAAAGCAGGGATACCTTCACGAAGGACATATCCTCGATTAAGGGCAGAACAGTTGTGAATTCCGTTATGATCATGAGTGAAAAGCTACAGCATACAATAGGCATTTGACTTAATTAAGGATTGTTTCATGTGCACTAGTGTATCAAAATTGGTTAAGATTCAGATGCTACTACACTGTTATGTATTTGCATAAATAACGTAGGCAAAGCTTCCGGTAATTAATAATGAAAAAAAAAATGCTCTCTCTCTTCCCCTGGAGTTTCATTTATATTTTAGGGATTTGTAACTAAACAACCTTGGCATGCACTTCTAGATAGCAGTAATTGAAATTACAGTAATCTTTGGTAATGATATCCTTATTTTCAGTTTCAAGTCGTGGCTTTATAATGGCAAGAATTATTGTAGTAATGTGGTACATCATCCCAAGTTGTAAGAAGACAACCTGTTTTCAGTTTCAAGTCATGGTCACACAATAGCTTATTGCATATTAAGCTGCATTGTCTTTAACACATTCTTTATGTCCTTGGTGTGCCCAGTGCGTGCATCTGCATCATATTGAAATTGTGTGCTTCAGAACATTTAGGATTTTCTTTCAAATATTTTTCAACTACATTTACAAATTTGCATGTAAATTAACGCTTGACTCTACTATCCGAAACAGAATGATTACGTAGTCCTTGAAATTTCACATTTGTTAGTGATTATAATCGTCAATCCTTACATACAGGTTAAATGATTTAGCTTCTGAAACTAAATCCTTTATGTACTACATTGCGAACAGTTCGGGTCAAATCTTGGACATGGATTGTGTGTAGCTAACAGGGATGTTTTCGCTAAGATTTTCAAATGGTAACAATAGTGTATACAAAAGATGAACTGTGTGATATAGGTTGCAGTGGAAATGTTCTTTGTTATCTAAACTTTTGTAATTATGAGAAAAGTTTTATTATATATTTCTTAAAACTTGTAATAACTATTCTTTCAAGTTTATTTACTCTTGAAAAAAGACCGTACATATTAGCAAAATCCAAATTTGTTACTGTAATAAGAACAGGCCATTTATGTAAATACTGATATATCAGATCAGAACAGTTCTTGGTGCCTAAAATGAATACTTGGTTGCATTTTACGAAAATTCTCATCATTTTATGTCTAAAATTTACCAAGTATAAACATTTTAATTTTAATTATTGTCATGTCAGTGCATTGTCTTCGAAGTTTCCGTTTGAATGTCATTACTCCCAGTCGAAAGAATATATGACAATGATTAAAATTTGAGATCCAAGATTATTGTACATTTACAATAGCTTAATGTCAGTTTGCTGTAAGGTATACAGGTTTCTGTGTTCTGGATTAACAGAAAGTCTGTATGCCTGTTACAGGACCAACAGAATACATTGTTAAGAAAATCAGTACATTGACTTGGTGCTAGCATTTATGCCACAATACTCTTGTGGTAGGGTTTAACGCATGAAACTGTCGTCCTAGGTTTTGTGCCTTGTAACTTGTTATTTTCTGTCAAAGTCTGATCTGTTGCTTACCATAAAATTAAAAAGGCTCTACATTCCTGTATACTTGAGTATTTTTATCCTTTTTAAAATAACCGTGGGAGTTTATTATTGTCACCTAATGGAATTTTGATTGAAAACGTACTCTTTCAGTTGGATAATTAGTGGCACTGTGGTAAACCAACTTGCATGAACTTTGGTCAGGATCACTAAACAAATTAAAGTTGGTCTAAAATGTTTGTAAGATGGTCATTATAATAACGCAGCAAAATTAGTACGTGCAAAACGTAATCAAAGTCCAAATAACCATGCCTTAAAAAATGGTGAGATTTAAACAATATTAAATTTATTCACAATAATTGCACTAAATCCTTGAAGAGAAAACTTGAAGGATTTACTCAACCTCATCTCTGGTGGACCAAATTGGAATCATCTATCTTTGGGTAAGGCTTGTCCTCCATTCCACCACTACTAACAGATGATGGTAGATCGGTTACTGGCCCTAGAAAAGGCTGAACTGCTTCATCAAGCTTTAGAAGCCAAGCAATCAGTTGAGGATGCTTGTCATCCTGAACCTATTTTTATCAAATCTACATTTCGCTCCAGTGATGTTAAGAAAATTCTGGATAATCTTGTTATGTGCTGTCTCCCAAGATAGGTAGATTCTAGAGATTTTTATGTCGACGTGTTATTTTGAGGATGAGCGCAAGCTTAGTAATACAGTGCCTGCTCCAAAGAGTGGCATTCTGTGGTAACTACAGGCCAATCTCTATTTTTCGTATGCTCTCCAAAGTTGCCGAAAAACTTATTGTAAGTGACTGTATACGTAAGTATGTGGAATCTAAATGATTGTTAGCTGATAGTCTATATGCATATAAGAAGCAGTTAAGTACCTGTAATGGTCATTTAGACTTGACTTGCCATTTGCAAGGGAACTTTCATAAAGGTTTTGAGTGGAGTAATTCAAGTAAATATTAGTGCTGCTTTCGATGTAGTAAATCACAAGGTACTCATCCATCCTCATTTTGGGACCACCTTGACGTGGTGAGGGGTTCTCGAACTCAGGAGGAAATTTCTTCCTACGTTCGAACCCAGAGTCCCATATAACATTATATATTTTTGGGTTAATATCTGTGGATGTTTCCACTTTTGTCAAAAATTTCCATATCTAATAAATAAGAAAACATATCATAACTTGGATTAGAGTAAAATCCGAAGCTAAATAGTGGGGACTGCGGTAGATTCATCATCTACCGTAGTTCGGACCTGGTTTTCCAGGCGGAACTATTCTGTGGAGCTGGACCACGGATTCCAGGGGGCCCTGGTTCTAGGAATAGAACTCTCGGCATTCTGTCCGGTTTGCCCATGACGTGATTAGGATGGAGATTGCGGATAATTGTATTTTCGTAATACTCTTAGTCCTACCAAGCGGGTACTGCTTCCACTTGGGCCACACTAATCATGTTATGCCATCCCTTTTGGGGTAGGGTAGGGATGCGGACATTTGGGCGTCATTTCTCACTTGTGCCAGTGGCGGAAGATTAACTTCACGAAAAGCCAATGATATCCTTTCAAAATGTTTTTATTATTATTATGATTATTTTTATTATTATTATATATTATTATTATTATTATTATTTATTATTCTTTATATTATTATTATTTATTTATTATGTTTTATTATTATTTATTAATTTAATTTATTTGATATTATTATTATTTTATTTATTTATATTATTTTTTTATTTTTATTATTATTATTATTATTATTATTATTATATTATTATTATTATTATTATTATTTTACTATTTGGCTTTCTCTCATTTTAATGATAAATATGCCTAAAGTTGTTTGCACCCCTGGGCCCCTTGATGGACAAAATTCGGCACAGTTAATGACCATTGAAAGTTTATCCTGAATCTCCCTCAGTCAGTCCAAGGTGATAATGCAGCAAAGGAACATCCAGTCCCAAATAAATTATGTGATCCAAAACACCCGCCAGGGCCCACAGAAATCCTACAAAAAAGTAAAAACCAATCAGAAGATTCAAACATAATAACAATGGAACCATACGTTACAGAGAAAGGAGACAAATCTGATACACAGATAACCCACATTAGGCAAGGTCCAAAAAGAAATAGAAATTGTCGTCTTAACCCAACACTGGTGCATTTTGATCATCTTTTTGGACCAGATAACTGGTCGAGATTTCTAGCACTTAAAGGTGAAAATAAAATATCAACAGCAATACTAGAAAACAAATGATTGAACATATGTCCAACGCAAGAAATGGAATGCCAATATATTTAAGAAAATTAATGGTTGCTTCAAGTAACCACGAAAAAACAATCCGCCACCTTTTTAAATATAAAAGAAAAAAATGACACGAAAATATCAATAAAAAGTCATGAAACATTAAAATATATACAGGGTACAGTCATTTTACCCAACATTGAAGAAGAAGGACTACCCTCAAAATACTTGATACTTGACTCCCTTAAGTTGTTAAAATAGAATAATACACATGATTTAGAAGTCTACTCATTCCAAGTAGGAAAGATAAAAATAAACAAATTAATATTGCAAAAATAAAATTTACAGGCCAAGAACTCCCACTCAAAATCAAAATTCTTGGCCAAAATAGAGAAGTGCGTCCATTTATACCAAAACCACTTCACTGCACTCAATGTTCAGAGTATGGGCACGCATGCAAAAAATGCCTTAATAAAGCAGTATGCGCAGTGTATGCATCAGACACCCATATACTAATTGGAAATGTAAATCCCCAAAATGTATTAAATGTAGACAGTACCATCACGCTAAATCTAAGGAATACTCCTTTTATCAATACAACACAGAGATCCAGTTGTTGATAAATAGAACAGGAATGTCAGTCAAAGAAGCTAGACTCGAGCTAAAAGTAAGAGGAGTCAATAATCCATCTAAAAACCACTCGTTTGCAAGTGTAACTTGGAAAAGGACTTCCAATGGAAGAGGAGTCAAATAATTAATTACAATAATCGAACTGGCATAAACAAAATAATGGAACGAACCCAACCTAAGGGGAAAAAAAAAGTGAATATTGAAAATTACAATCAATCGTAAGAAACTTCAACTACACGAGGAGAACATTTAAAAAAAGATATTGTACTAACCTCATCACAAGTAAATAATCAATTAATCATTCTTTACAATTCCCAACAGATAATACAAATGAAAATCACACCATTAAACCAAACCAAAATATAACTATCACTCCCCAACCATCCGCAAGACCCAAATATTCCACTAATAACCATAAAGTAAATAACCCCTCAAACCAACATTCCTTATCACTACAGAAAAGGACCAATAGAATTACAAAACTAGAAATTTCTGAAGTTAAAAGGTCAAATACTTCTGAACCGATAACTAACATCGCCAAACATGCTTCGTCTTGTGGTTGTAATGAGCGCTTCGTAGATACATAATGACCAACTAACCACCAATACAGAGGACACAATACGAAATTATACAGACAATTTTATTAAATTAAGGAAATGCCCTATAACACACCAGCATGAGAACGAATTATGTTCTGAATC
>NC_061106.1:11129390-11131890 GCF_015104395.2 Macrobrachium nipponense | reverse complement strand
GGGGAATCTGAATTGCTTGACGGAATAATGAAACAGGCACCAGTTAACTACAGCTGTTATCGGACAGATTAACCTGAAATAAGTCAGCCAGTGCTATTACATCAACTTTGTCCAGGAGGTACTACTTCAACCGCGGGTCTACCAAGTCCCATTTATAGTGTGCTGTGTGGAAATTATCAACTGTGTTGGATAAACTGACGCAAACAATCTTGACCTCCTGCCACTTTGGTTCAGAATTTATTGATAAATAGATGCTGGTAGATAATAATTGGAAACTCTAACATTAGTTCACCTAAAATTAAACAGGAAAATATTAACATTAAAATTCAAAATTGGTATTTTATTATTATATATATATATAATATATATACTATATAATATATATATATATATAGATATATATATATATATATATATATATATGTAGATTACCTTTTCCTCTTGAATGGGGTGACTCCGTAGTTTTAAACGTTCATTCGGCAAGTCATTCAGAATACTGTAGTAGGTTTGCTAGCCCATGGCTCCCTCCAGTGGCGGAACCAGAAATGTTTCAGGTTGGGGGGGGGGGTGGGGGGGGGGGGGGGGCACTTCAGATTATCATATACATATATATATTTATATATATATATATATATATATATATATATGCAAATGTACACTAATACGGTACATATATATCAATATTTATATATGTATACAGACATATATTATATACAATAGTAGTTTTTGTTGGTGTTGTTATTGCTTTTGTTGTTTTACAGTTGTTGTTGAAATAATCATTAACTAAGCAAATTTTTTCTGCATGGCGGGGGAGGGGGGGGGGGGGGTGGGCGCCACGTGGCCATGTGCTCCCCCACCAAAGTCCGCCACTGGCTCCTTTCCAAACAAACTGACTGTGACCCAGCAGTCAACTATCCAGCAGATACAATATATAGTCCTGGAAGCTCTCAACGTCCAGCTCACCAAACATTTCAGGGAACGTTCTCTGGTTTGATCAGAACCTGATATCCTCAAAGGAGACGAATGAAGAGGATTCTCAGTACCAAGCCTGCCGACAGTCTGCGCCCATGAGAACTCAATTTCAGTGCTGAAGCCACTTAATCTAGTTCACAGGTTATTGCTTTTAAAAAACGGTGATAGAGAATGAAATATTACGAACTGTTGTCCTGTGAAATCACCCCGTTATAAGAGCAGCTCCTCTGGACAGTCCAAAAACGGCCGTGACAAACTTTCGGATATTACTTTTGAAATTTCTTTTTTTCATCCATTTAGAACCCTTCTATCTTGGCAAAAGTAGACGGTCAATGTCTATCAGTGATGTAACAAACACCTAATTACATTACTACTCTTACACAGAAGCATTCAAGAATGTTTCTCCTGATTCAAACGTAACATCTATCACACGAAACGGTTACATTTTTGCATTTAATTTATTTCTTCTCAAAAATCCTCCGACTGCTTTAGCCCTCGATAACCTCCGAGATTAGGCAACTGTTGGTGGTGTGGATTGCTTGGCGAATTTGCTTCCTCAGAGCTTTCATGTCTCCTTGAGTTTTGAAGTTCGGGTCGCAAGTTTCAAGCCGAAGTTCTTCCATGCAGTCGAAAAATTGCTGAAAAGAAAAGAGAAGTCAACTGAGAAACTACATTTGACTTTCACATTCTAACAGTCACTTTTTTCGAAAATTCCCCATTTGCACATAGACAAACAAAAGAACGAGATTGTTTCGTTACAAGATATATGAAGTCAGTTACATTTTTCCCCATCAAACAAACAGGATCAGGTGCGATCACAACCTTCAATATATTCCATCTCCCCAAAATGATACTCTACAAGTTTGAGCTAACGGTCACCACTGGCTTGAGCATTCTTCTAGAGGGTTTAGCATCATAAACAGTGTAAGCTCAATATGTATAATTACTCCAATTATAACGGAAATTTACTGATTTCCTGGAAAGCAAACATACCTCGTTGAAAGTCAGTGGGAAAAAGAACTTACGGAATTTCTGAGGGAGATTACAACAGTAGTCATTTTCAAACAAAATTACAAGAAGGCGTTGGCTCTATCTTCGTTGAACAAAGTTAAACTCCTCCACCTTTGTTAATGATCAGAAAATGCTCATAGAGCCAAAGAGCCTAAAGTCCCCAATTAATGATTTTCCACATAATTAGTCCCCTGACCCAAATTTTAACCACAGTTTTTTTTTCTTTTTTTAAAAGATACAATGAGACCTCGTACACTACATTGAGAACTTGGGGATGAAGGTTCTATCTGGGATGCTAATATCCCTTATTTAAAGGAAATCAATTATGCTGTCTAAACTTGTTTCATTGTATTGCTTTTGTTTACCAAATAACAATAATTCCAAGAAAACAGAAATTACGTAGCAGTGTCTATCTTAAAAGGCAATAAAATTATGTGATTATGGCAGCAATTATGTATCCAGTTTCATAGTGCACTGTAATTTTAGTAAAAAGTTCATATTAATGTTCTTGCACAAT
>NC_061106.1:11098501-11128890 GCF_015104395.2 Macrobrachium nipponense | reverse complement strand
TTCTTTGTCACTGGGACCGCAGGCTTAAGTCTCTTAGCCGATTGAGCCAGAAGATCTTGCATGGCTTTCTCGGATAAGGACCTAGAAATATACTTAACTATTTCTTGCTGGAAAGAGGTGACACGACAGGGGCGAGTATAAAAGAGGATCTCTGAAGAGGAGATACCGACTTGGTTAAGAAGTTGCTGTACACCACTCTCTTCTTAAGAATACCGGATCCAAAGAGGGAGGCAATCTCGGTGGACCCATCCATCACTGCCTTGTCTAGACACGACAATACACTGGCCAGTTCCTCCATGTTGACGAATTCCGGATCCTGCGCCTTCTTGGCTAGAGCTCCTAGAGCCCAGTCCATGAAGTTAAATACTTCGAGGGTACGAAACAGGCCCTTGAGGAGATGGTCCATTTCACACATCCCCCAAGCGGCCTTCACGGACTATAGGGAGCATCTCCATGAAGAGTCTACCAGAGCGGAGAAGTCTGCATCAGCGGATGAAGGGAGTCCCAAGCCCATGGGCTCCTTGGTATCGTACCACATGCCTGGTTTTCCAGCAAGCTTGGACGGTGGGCAGGAAAACACCGTCTTTCCTGCTTCTTTCCTGGAAAGAAGCCAGCTCTCTAGACCTTTAATAGCCTGCTTCATCGAGAGAGTCAGGGTCATCCTGACGAAGGAGGGGGACTTCGACAGCTTAGTACTGGACAGCAAAGATCCTGGGGAAGGAGGGCGAGCCAGGCGAAGAGAATCTCCGAATACTGCAGGAGGAGAGAAGCTAGTCTCGTAATCAGAGATCCCGCGTCCTTAGGGGATTCTTCCTCAGACACTTCTTCCCAAGCCGCTGCTGGAGAGGAGGGCTTTTCAGGAGAAAGACCCTTAGGAGGAGAAATACTTTTCCCCCTATCCAAAGCCTTATCAGGAGAACAAAGTCTCTTCCCAACAAGAGCTCTATCAGAAGTCGAACCAATATCCACTTGTTGGAGATTAGCAGAAGTAAGGCGCCTGTACCATCCTTGGTTCTAAAAGGGTCCTGGCGCTTCTCCGGGTCCTGGCGCCAAACAGGAGAGGCGCTTGCATCCTTGAAAGCGCGCCTGTCAGGAGTAGGGCGCCCACTGAGATTAGGGCTCATCAAAGGCTCCTGGGAGGCGACATGGCGCCTGAGAGGAGAATGGCGGTTGTCTTGATCTCGGCGCCATGCAGGAGAGGCGCTTGCGTCCTTCACAGGAAGCCTGGAAGGGGAAGAGCGCCTGCCAAGATCCTGGCGCCTACTAGGAGAAGCGCTTGAGTCCTTATTAGGGCGTCTGGAAGGCCTACTAGATCGGGGAGCCTCTTAGACTCTAGGTGCTTGTAAGGAGAGGAGCGTCCCGTCCCTTGAAGAGCGTCTGGAAGGAGAACGAAGCCTGCTACTTCCAGAGAAAAGTCGTTCTCAGTGTCTGTACGGAGAGGGGCTCTCGTCTCTCCCGGGAAGTCTGGAAGAAAGAATTCGCTCACAGGAAGCCCGGGAAACGTCTGAATACAGGAGGCTCTCAGGCTCGTGCCTCGCGACAAACTCCTAGAAGGTCTCTTAGAAGATGGGAGCTTCCGATCAGAAGAAAGCCTGACAGGAGAAGACGTACGTCCATGAGCGGAGGCATAAGAAGTAGAAGGTTTCGCTGGGGACGAATACCTTTCAGGAGAAGGGCGTTTGCTTGAGCCAGAGCGAAGACTAGCAGCCGCTCTCTTAACCGAGCTCTTGATAGGAAGGGAGACATCCTTCTTTCGAGAAGAGCCCTTCGAAAGTACTCCTACCAGGGCGGACAACTGTTCCTGGAGGCCAACCAGAACTTCCTTTGTCTTCGAAGAAACTCCTTCCGGCGAGGAGTCAGGAGATCTTGGAGCTCTCTTCTTCTGAGCAGGCGAATACTCAGGGAAAGGCTCAGGGCTGGAGTCCAACGTGTCGCCTACAGGAGGCTTCCAGGCTCTCTTGAGAGGACGAGACTTAGACAAGGAACTCCACCCTCGTCTAGGCGAAGACGAATCCGAGTCCGAAAAGCACTTCCGTAGGACACTTTTACAATAGCTATCCTTGGCAGCCTGGGAAGTCTACAGGTTCTGCCGAAGGGACACCTGACCGTTGGGGATACTCTCCATCTTCCCCTTGCGGCTGTTCGACATTCCTCCTCCCCTGGTCATGGGAGTTTGGTAGCGGTCTAGGCCTAGAAGCAATGCGGAGTCGTCATACGCCCCCTCCACTGCATGGGACACTGCACACATCACTGCACAAATCACTGCTCTTACCTTTGTCCTTCATTGCTTGAAGTTGCGTTTGCAAGCTACGAATCGAGGCTCTCATTGCAGCCATCTCCGCAGACGAATCCACAGGTTCGCTGCGGGGGGAAGGGGCTTGAAACCACACAAGAGCAGGAGAAATCAAAATAAAAAAAACGGCCACAAAAAGCGTATGCCAAAGCAAAGATCAAATAAAAAAAACGGTCCACAAAAAGCGTTCCAAAGCTAAAGATCAAATACTCACCAAAGGTCAACCAGAGAATCCTCAGCAAGCGAGAAAGAATTTCTATGCAGGAGGAACCAACAACGATGTTGTCGGTACCGGTGACAGAGAAAATCTGATTAGAAAACGGGAATGGTTCCTAGTCCCGCCACCCAGCGGCGGGAATGGACTGATCACCTGACCTACCTGTCGCATGTGCCGAGAGTTTTGAATTCTGTTCGGGACGTTGGAAACTATAGCTAAGTATATATCTGCTGGGGAAGTTGCATGTACAAAACCATAAACCACATAGCAAGCGAATGCCGCACTTGCACAGAACCAGTACAAAGAGAGGCATGATTCAGTGGCAAAAGCCTCCACTGGAGCCTGTGCAAGAAAACATCAGCTACCTTGCAGTAATAAGTGGTACGAGCACCAACCTGAGGGAGTGATAGAAAACGATCAGGCAAAGATCCTCTGGGACTATGGTATCAGAACGGATAGGGTGATACATGCAAATAGACCAGACGTGACGTTGATTGACAAAGTCAAGAAGAAAGTATCACTCACTAATGTCGCAATATCATGGGGACACCAGAGTTGAAGAGAGAGGGAAAAAAATGGATAAGTATCAAGATCTGAAAATAGAAATGAGAAGGATATGGGATATGCCAGTGGAAATCGTACCCATAATCATAGAGCACTGGGCACGATCCAAGATCCCTAAAAGGAATCTAGAAAAAACTAGACGCTGAAGTAGCTCCAGGACTCATGCAGAAGAGTGTGATCCCTAGAATAATAATAATAATAATAATAACTAATAATATAAATAATAATAATAATAATAATAATAATAATAATAATAATAATAACTAATTACAAAATCATATGTGATAGTATTTTTAAAAAAATACTACAATAATCTTTCCATATTACTCTTTCAATAAGGATTACTTTCTCTCTCTCTCTCTCTCTCTCGCTCGTCTCTCTCTCTCTCTCTCTCTCTCTCTTCTCCTCTCTCTCTCTAAAACAGCAATATTATCAACTCATTAAAGAAAATACTTAAGTGAATTAGTAAGATTTTAGTTTATAAATAGAAAAACTATGTAAGAATGAAAGAAAATCCATTCTACCCCATTTGTCTTTGAACTCCAGGTAGCCAAGCTGATCGGCTGGGGTCTACAGCTGTCAAATATATCAAGTAATGTGACAGGAGGGGAGAGAGTTGCCAAACTAGGGTGTGTTGCCCACTCAAGTTCCCCCCCCCCCCTCTCTCTCTCTCTCTCTCTCTCTCTCTCTCTCTCCTCTCTCTCTCTCTCTCTCTCTCTCTCTTACCGAGATGAGAGAATTTTTATGGTACATGTATATATGTTTATTAATATTTTTCACATAATAATAATAATTAATATATCTAATTTCAAAATCATATGTGATAGTATTTTAATGAAAATACAATAATATATCATTTCTTTTATAAACATAACTCTCTCTCTCTCTCTCTCTTTTGCCACACGAGATACGATATGTATATCATAGTGGTAACTCTCGCCCTCTGTTTGTGCTGGAAGTGTATGTATACAGTATATCTTTAAGAGTATTACTGCATTTCATGGTAAAATAATATACAGTACTAGTTTTCAAATAATATTAAGTTTAATGAGATTAAACAATAAAAATAACATTTCTCTCTCTCTCTCTCTCTCTCTCTCTCTCTCTCTCTCTCTCTCTCTCTCTCTCTCTCTCTCTCTCTCTTACTTATGAATGTTCATTTGTTTTGTAGTATAAATAAATGATTTACCTTATAAACTAATTTTCAATTTTCAAATATTAATAAGATTAATAAAAAAATTGTGATTCCCAGTCTTTTTATCCATTTCGAGGAAGGAGGGCGGAAGAGTAAATGACAGTTTGATATACTATTGGTGGAGGGGAAGGAGTCAGTCTGGGAATTATTATCTCTCCCTCTCTCTCTACATTATTATTCTCTCTGGCTCAGAAATAATTCATAATTTCACTCTTGATGGTCAGATATTATTATGTTGCCATTCAATGGTCTCTCTCTCTCTCTCTCTCTCTCTCTCTCTCTCTCTCTATCTCTCTCTCTCTTCTCTCTCTCTCCTTCCTCTCTCTCTGCTCTCTCTCTTGTTATTGGCTGTAGGTATATATTTTTAATGGTAAAATGTTTAAGATGACTTTGAAATTATATCAATAATATAACTTCAAACATTAATCAGTATAATAGGTTAGTAATTTAAGGTTATATTTAAAGTAGGATGTTATTTAAGGTATACATTTGGTATCTGAACTTTCAAGATATGCAGTTATATGCATTTTAGTGGTGGTTCTAATTATTCGTGGGTTTTAACTATTCGCGGGGGTGTCTGGTACACATCTCCCGCGAATACGATACGGGAACACTGTACAGCTGAATGCAAGAAATGAAACGATCCACACAAAACACTGGTTGTGTAATTGCCATCCTGCATAACACAGCTGAATATAATAAGGTGATCCACACAAAACACTGTTAATGTGGTTGCCATCCAGTGTAACGGTTATGTGGTTGGCATCCAGCAAAACATAGCTGAATGCATAAAATGAGACGATCCACACAAAACCCTAGTTAGTTCGCCATTCAATGTGTAGTAATAACAATTAAATGCATGAAATTAGATGATCCAGCTACCGCATTTCCACTAACGATACTTCAATCAATTGTGTAACACAAATGAAAGTAGGTAAAGCTAAGTACCCTTTACTACCCATTAGGAATTGCTAGTCATCTACTCATAACATGCCATGATTGGGAATGAGAAAGCTAGGGATGCAGACTGCTGATTTTCAAAACACTTAAAAGACATCTGTAGTCCTTTTAAGATAAATGAATAGTGAAAATGTACATAACATAAAAAAAGAGAACTTGGGGGAAAATGAAAAATACAACTTTCAAATAAAATATACAACTTGCAAATAAAAGCCGACTGCATCTTAATAGCGAATGGAAGGTTAGGGATATAGGTCTTTGCTCAATGTGAAGAGGACCTCTTACTCACTAGAGTTAGCATGATTGTTCTTTATACCACAGTAGTAGTCCGAATTCAATTCTAAGCTCAGCCAACGCAGAATCAGAGGAATTTATTTCTGGCAATAGAAATTCATTTTTTGATATAATGTGGTTCGGATTCCACAATAAACTGTACATCCAGTAACTAGGTGACCAATTGGTTCTAGCCACTCAAAAATATCTAATCCTTCAGGCCAACCCTAGGAGAGCTGTCAATCAGCTCAGTGGTCTGGTAAAACTAAGATATATTTAGTTTTAACTTTAACAGGTCATTCAAGTCAAACTAAACTGAATGGTTTACAATTTCCTCAACTTGAAAAAGTACTATATTCATTGAAAATTTTCTCTAAATAAACTCATTTGACACCCTTTTCATTCATATTTCCATCTCGGCTACAAATATATGGCAGCTCACCAATGCCTGTTCATTACAAAAGTAAATAAAAGCTTTCTATAGGAAATGAGTTGATAAAATATGAGAGAGAGAGAGGAGAGAGAGAGAGAGAGAGAGAGAGAGAGAGAGAGAGAGAGAGAGAGAGAGAGAGAGAATTTTATTTTAACCACCTCTTATGCTTTAGAAAAGTGGAAGCCGACCCACTCCCTCCAATTAAATATCAATAATCAAAGCAATATTGATAATACTGCACACAAATCTGCCATCAATGGATAATCTGATGTTAAAGGAGCTATATAAAAGATATCCTTTATTTTCCAATTGTCATGAATGTTGATATATTGCTTACCCCTTAGCTGCTTATCAATGCGATAAGCAGCTAAGGGGTAAGCAAATATATCAACATTCATGACAATTGAAAATAAAGGATAAAATCAAGTTTTAAATAATAAAGAGCTCAATTGAGCACTTTAGTGCTGGGATGTGAGACTACTTCACACTTTTTCAGGTTATGCAAAAGACCACGGTAGATGTTGGTGCAAAATAATGTCTAGTTGTGATTAAGGATGAAGAACAACTAACCTTTTCCTTTTGAATCATCCAGACTTCTTGTTTCTCTCAAAGGAACTTTATCCACTGCTAGCCTCTTCATTTCTGGCCTCTGATTTATCACAACTGGAGCAGCCACTTGATCGTCCTGGCAAGGTGGAGCATTTTGATCTTCCTCTCTCTGATTAATTCCTTCATTACTTCCTAACTGAATAACTGTAACATGTCCTCTTTGATCCTCTGGTCTGGTTATTTTATGGGAGTCTCGGGGTGCTTTATCAACTCCTTCTATGTTTTCTGATTTTTCTGTACCCTGTGTTTTTTCACTCTGCACAGAATGAACAAATTTATTTCTTTCTGTTCTCGCTGAAACTGGCTTTGGAAGCGTGGGTATAGTCAAGACTGGCTGCACTTGGGACACTCCTCCTTGAGTACACACACAGGGAGAAGAGCTCTCTTTTTCAACACTACTGCTTTCTATGCTAACACTAACATTTTCAGACTTGAAAGCTTTTCTAAACTGTTCAGTATTTTCACTTTCACTCCCTGGTTTCGAATCATCAGACACAATTTCTTTTGAAGACAAATCCTCACGTTCTACCTCAGTCTCTCTTTGTGAATCTTCAGAAGTAGACTCTTTTTCAAAGTCTCTTTTACCATCATGATTTTTCTCATGGTTTTTCTCCTCCTCTTCCCTTCTCTGAGCAGTTCTCAACTTCCTCTGCAAAAGAGCAATTTTATGTTAATAAAAGATAAAATGGAACAGAACCAAGTTTGACTGATCATAAATACGACCAAACAAGACCAATGCTTCAAGTTAGTGATTGACTAGCTAACATTTAACCTTTGAACAGTATTACCTTACATTCAGTATAAATCTAAAATCAAATAAGTCCTTTCAAACTTTCTAGTTACATTAATGAATCTTTAATTCGATTTAGCAAGTAGTATGAAACTTACAGATGCTTCTAGAGTTCCACTGTTAGCAATATGCAATATGGGACATTACAAACAAATACAAGTTCAACAATTTTTTATTTCTTTAAAATATGGAAGTTTACATGTTCAAAGATTCTTGAAAAATAAAAAACCATTTGAATAATGTACATTACAGTTTTGTATATTTTCAAGAATGCTAAATTTGTGTGATGTTAATGAACCATAAATCTGGCAAAAACCTTTACTTTTATGAACATCTTTTAAAATAGGAATTGCAAACTTTTTGGGGAATGACAACCTTATATGCTTCAAAAACAATTTTAAATGTCTGTAAAAATGCCACATAAAAAGATGCAGGAAGAGAATCAATGCCATTTGTTCATATCATTCTTATGATGTATAGCAATGTTCATAAGTGGAAGTCAAAGACTTGAAGATTTCAAGGTCTGGCCCAATTTATTAAAGTGCATAGGAACTCAAGACTTGGATGTCATCATAACAAACAATACTTCAATGAAAAAAACATTGTCGCATTTATTGTGATCTATGATAAAAACATAGAGCTGACACAACTCAGTTTCAGCATGCCCACATATGAAATTTTATACAAGCACCCAAGAAACAACAGATTACCTTTAATAAAGTAACAATTCTCTGTGCTTCCCAAAGCCTCTCTTCCTTTCTTCTGGAAACATTTCCTGCAGCCATCTGGGAATGAAGGCTACCAAGAAGAGATTCTTGCTTCATGATCTCCTCCTCAATTTCGCTTACAGTTCGCAACTGTTCAAGCGTCCTTTCTCCCCCAGAGCTTCTAATAGGTGGAAAGTACCTGTTAACATAAATAAAATATTGACATATTTCAATGCCAAAAAATTTTCATACCTATATATGAATCAATACTACATACTACAAAGAACCATGAATTTGAGGGGAAAAAAATCTAGTGATAAGGACACTGCCGTGGAAACTTTGCCTGTAAATGCAGAAGCAACAGACAAAAAATGCAATATCTGATTTTTTAGGGATACAAAAGACTTCTGGAAAAAAACTGAACAATGAAAAGTGGTATAACTTTTGTCGTTTAATGCAAACTGATTACATATACTAATAAAATTGCTAAAAATTTTCCTCATGAAAACTTTTTTCCTTAAGCATAAAAAATGGACAATACAAATCAAAAGCAGTACTATAATGAAATAGTTTTTAGGAACAATATTTGAAACTTTGCTTCTCTCTCAATCTGACCTGTGCTACAATTATTTTGTTCTTAATGTACCTACAAAGGTGGATATGATTATCCTTCCTAAATAGCATTGCAATTTATGCTGTAAGTTTGCAATACAGGCAGTCCGTTTACGACGACGGTTCCATTCTTGAGACACATTGTTAGCCGAAAATCGTCGTAAGCCAGAAAATCATCAAAACTCCTAAGAAAACCTTACTTTTAATGTTTTGAGTGTACAGTGGTACCCTCGCATATGAAAGCCTAAACAACTTACGAAAAATTCGAGTTGCGAAAGCAAATACAAAGATTTTTTTGGCTCTACATAAGAAAATAGTTCATACGAAAGGTGGTTGCTGTAAAGTCCGAGTTTTGCCCGAACCACCGATAATTTTAAAACTAGTGTGCCGCCACTGAGTACTCACCACCATCCTCCCGCTCTCCCATTTGGCTCCTGATGCTAGTCACCACCATAAGATCCTGCTCTCCTATTGGTCAGCATCTCTCCCATCATCCCTCTACGTAACGGCGTTCTTCGGTCACTCCGAAGCAGCATCGTTTGTGTACACACGCAGAATTCGTTCGTTCTATATAATTTTCTTTATTAACATAAATTCGTTAGTAATTTCGTTGTAGTACTACTTTATTGTGTTGTGTGAGAACTTTAGTACATATACTATATAACTTAATTATGTACTGTATACATAGTCATGGGTCCCAAGAGTTGCTGAAGTTCACGGAAAGAAGAGGATGCTTTCTAAGGAGACGAAGATGGAGTTCATTAAAAAATAGGAGGCTGGCATGCGATTGAGTGTGATCGCTAAGGAACTACGGATCCGTCGACGATAGGCACCATCCTTAAGCAGAAGAAGCCATCAAAGCACTACACCTTCCAAGGGCATGACTATTTTGTCTACCAAGAGGAGCCATGTGCCCGATGAGATGGAGAGGCTGTTTCTTGTCTGGTTAAAAGACAAAGAAATCGCTGGCAATACGATACCGAGATGGCAATCTGCCACAAAGGCAATGCTATTTTCGGCGATTTGATTGCCCAGGCAAAGACGATGGAGGAGAGGGACTCGACGCCAACCCCAAGACTTCCAAGGCTTCAACAACAACCCTCAACCATAACAACTCACATATAATAACAGGAACTCACATAACTCCACAAAAACCTCATAGCACAACAACTCTTAAGCAACAATATCAAACTAACAAACAACAACTAAACAACAAACAAAACACAACTTAGCTGACTATAATGACACTACTGACTGGTGCTAACACTACTGGCTGTCACAGGCTCTTACCCAAGACTGACTGAAAACTCTCACTCAAAACACAGAACTCCAACAACCAACAGACCATCAATACGACCCAGAACTCACCAACAGCCAATAAAGTCGTTAACCATCCAACCACCAATTACTCTTCTCTCTCTCTCTCTCTCTCTCTCTCTCTCTCTCTCTCTCTCTCTCTCTCTCTCTCTCTCTCTCTCACACATACACAGACATTGTCAAATGGAACTCCATAACTCCTCTATAGAGGAGTGTTGCCATTTTAGTGATTCTCTAATAATTGCTGCCATCTTGGGGTGTCAAAATTTATATACTGAAAATCTCTCTCTCTCTCTCTCTCTCTCTCTCTCTCTCTCTCTCTCTCTCTCTCTCTGGAAAAGTCTCTCTTTAACCCTGGATAGGTGCGATGGGTCACACGCGACCCCGAGGCATTTAAAAAACATATTTTTTTCCCATACATTATCACCTGTGTGGAATCTGGGTCTGATCGACCTTCAGGCGGTCACTCGTCTACAAGCCATGGTTGTGTGCGGAGTTCCATACGTCTGCCTCAAGTGCTTCCCCCTTTCTGAGAATCACTGGGGTCGAGGTCGACCCGCACACACCTTAAGAGGTAGGTGGTCAAAAAGCAAAGTTGTTACGTAACCATTTCTCAATGAACAGCGTGCATAGTCATGTGTCTTTGTTGTCGTTTGGAAAGTCTGGATGGATGGGTGTATATGTCTATGTTTGTGCATGACCCTGGGAGTGGCTGAGATGCCATATATTGCCATAAGGTCCATTTTCCTTCGAAAGCCAATTTCTGGTTTTTTTGCAAAAAGCAAAATTTTTAGGTAAACCTCTCATATTGAAAAGTATTCATGCTAGTAGTGTTTTGCAATATTGGAATATGTCGAAGGATGATGTACCTATCATATGAATGCCTTCGTTCATGGCTGACATGCCGTATATGGCCACATGGTCCATTCCCCTTCGAGTGCCAATTTCTGTTTTTTTTTTTTGGCAAAAAGCAAAGTTATCACGTACTCAATTCATGTAGGACAGTGTGCATAATACCTAATAAGTATAGTTTTGTATTATTGGAATATGTTGTGGGTGTTGTGTGATCACATGCGTGACCCTGGGAGTGGCCAAGATGCCATATATCGCCATATGTCCATTTCCTTCGAGTGCCAATTTTTTTTTTATTAGGTAAACCAATTGCCAATATTGAACAGTGTTCATGCTAGTAGATTTTGTTTTGTTTTATTATTGGAATATGTGGGAGAATGGTGTGTTTTATCGCGTGCATGCCCTGGGGGCACTGGCTGAGATGTCCTAAGTTGCCATATGGTGCAATTCTGTTAATGGGCCAAATTTTGTTTTTTTTGCAAAAAAAAAAAACAAAAACAAGTTATAATAACTAAATTCATGTAGGACATGTTTATTATATAAACTAATTAGTAGGATTTTTTGTATTCTATTGGAATAGGTGGCAGGATGGTGTGTTTATCACATGCTTGCCCAGGGCATTGGCTGAGATGGCCATATATGGTCATATGTTCGAGTTTCCTTCGAGTGCTCATTTCTAATGCTTTGCTTTTTCTTCAGTAATCAGCAATGACCTCGAAGAGACAGAGACCTCTGAGTGGAGATGTTATCAAAACACATTTCTCTATGAGTTACAAAGTGGACGTTGAGGACAACCTGGAGGTTGAGTCTGAAGGCGAGGAGGAGGAGGAGGCAGCCGCCATCTTTGTGGAGGAGGAGACGTAGATGACCAGGATAAGGAACAAGCTGTGTTGGAGGGAGATGAGGAAAGGGAAGAGGAGGCTGTACCTCTAGACCTTTTCCCAGGGGGATGGGGATGAAAACGACAGGGGGGTAGTCATCGGGATTAATGAGACTGTGCCCGTTGCTGTTACTACAACAACAACAACAACAACCGCCACCACACCTACACCTGGACTGTCAACCTCCCGGGATGAGGAAGCGCTCACCCCAGTCGAGATTAGGAACAATCCCTGGGAGGGAAAGGTCAGGTTTCTGCATTTCAACAAATTTTCAACTTCTTTCATAAGGGGAAAAGTTTCTGCAGTAAGATTAAGGAGCTGGCGAGACCATAATTCGCAATCTGATCTTTGCTACGGAAGTAGGGTTTGAACATTTAAGAAGTTACAGAAACTGGGCCGTTGATGAATCCTTTAATAGTGTCACCAACAATTTTTTATCAGCTTTTCACCATCCATGTCCAAGTAGAATAAGTGTAGTTTTCCAACATTATATTTACCTTTCTTCCTAACAAAACAGAGGAAACTTATAAAATGTTCTACAAAAAATCTAAGACTTCTTGCAACAAATCCAACAACTTTACTGAGTGACTTTGAATTAAATGTACTTTTCCTGACAATGATGTGAATGGATGCTTCTTCCTCTTCTGCCAAGCAAATTACAGTAAAATTGGTTGGGATGGGCTTTTAAGTTTGATACCACAATGATAACGGATCTTGTCTTAAGATACATTGTTTCTCTCCACTTGCTTTTTTACCAACTAGAGATGTGCCTACAGGTTTTGAGGAACTTTCAGAGGATGACAATATCCCTGAAGAATTACCTCTCATATTGAGGTTAAATTACATCGGAGTCATGAAAGGAAGAGTTGGAAATCGCAAAAGAGCTACTCCATTATTTCCAATTTCCATTTAGAATATGAACCTAAAAACTCAAAGGTCTATGCCTCGAACAAACAACAAAGGCTTGAAGGATTTCACGGTGTGCTATCCAATTATGCTGAACACCGTCACCCTAACATTTGGAAACTCATATATCATCTCATGAGGGAGGAAGTTTTATCCCAAACAAAACTGCTTCAGATGGAAAGAGATGAAAAATCTACAACCACTAAGTATAAGAAAATAAACAATTGTTTAGAGCAGATAGTCAGACACTATAATCCTGACAATAAAATTACCTTTCTATATTCCATTGCTTATAACTTACATATTTTCTGAAGTTGTATAATAGGATTAAAACAAGTTTTATTACCAATATGTTTTTTTGGAACTAAATGTGATTTTATGGAAATATAAGCTTCTTTAGACTAATTGTGATATTTTTGCTTTACATTTTTTCTTCATTTTATGTATTATATTTTGAACCAATAAACTAAATTATGGAACTAAACTAAAATTAAAAATATAAGTAAAATGTAATCTTATATTTTTTAACCAATGGAATTTTATCTGGCAATTAATTGCCTGGAAATTGCCCAAGCTAACAGTTTTGCGCATGGAAGTTGTCCAGAATGAAATTGTCCACCTGAGAATTATCCGCACACGAATGTATCTATGTTGTAGTCCAACTTTTTTTTTAAATTAGAGTTTGTTTTCATGTAGGTGACAGACCTGTCCACTACTGTGGGAAGGAAGTTAAAGACAAACTTGGCGCGCAATGTTCAATTTGTTTGTGACCACATGTCCATAGAAGAGAAGGAGGGGAGGCTCTGACTGTAATAACTTGGTAAGAATATATAAACTCTATTTTACTATGAAAATGTCATTTTCATAAAAATAACTTACCAAGTAATTACATAGCTCAATCCCACATTGAATGGAGGTGGGATACATGGATATCGTCTACTCCACATTAAAAGATGATGATAAGTTTGAAATAGAAAAATCTGCCTGCAATTGAATGCAACGTCCTGTTGCTTCCTTACCTGTTGAGCCATGGAGCCTCTACTTAAGTAAGAGCTTTGTAGCAGGGAATATGCCTGATGGCTAACAAAGCATACAGAAAGGCGCCTTTAACCCTGAAAGTGACACCATTAGAAAAATGAGACTGCTTTCACCTACTCTGAAAAAAAGTTTTAAAAACCACAACCAATCCACTAAGACTGGTGGATACTCTGTATCCCAGTACCTTGTGCCCCTGCCCTCCCAAAACTCGAAACCATACGCCAAGAAGAAAAGATAGTGGAAGAAAAAGAGTGCTTCCTATGATTCTTTGCCCAACAGCATGCCAGCCGTTGATAACTGACCCAAGTACTGCAATTGTTAAGCACTGTTTCTACATCCTTCAAGTAGTGAAAAGAGAAATGGACATGCATCTCCAGTAGGTAGACTGGATAATGGAGGTCAAGGACATGTTTAAAAGCCAAGGAAGTAGACACCACTCTGATATCATAAAATGTCCTCCAGGTATCTGGGAATGTGCTCTCTAATTTAATCTCATTAGAACAACACATTCTGTGAAAGAAGACAAGTGGGTTCCTTACTGAACACCAAAGATTACTAGATGGGACCCTGATCTTTTCTGTACTATTCAGGTAGTGGTCTCAATGCTCTGACTGGACACAGTATTCTCTTTTCCTCCTCCTGACCAGGAATTTCCATCAAGTTCTTCACAGTTAATGAACGAAGCCAGGACTTGGACAGGTCTCCTCGTTCTTGGCCAGGAAGCCTAAGGTGAAGGAACAAACAGCATCCCCTTGAGAAAAATCTACTCTTTTGTCAATAGCTTGTATTTCGCTGATGCACTCAGCTGTAGCTAAGACAAATATGAAGAGAGTTTTACACATCAGATTCGGAAGAGAAGCAGAGCGAGGGACTCAGCTATTCAATGACCACATCAGATTCCATGAGACCAAAGAGTTGTCACTTTTCTGTTTCATCGTATCACATGTCAAATGACTTTACCAGGCCTTGAATGTCAGAGTTCGACAAGAGATCCAGGCCTCTATGTTTGAAAACAGACCCAAGCACTGCCTGATAGCCTTTAATACTAGAGGAAGACAAGTTGGTTTTCTCAGAATAAGGGAAAAATCAGCAATTTGCATTCAAGTGTCTCAAAAGATGAGATACAGTAGGTTGCTGCAAGATCATGGCCCAGCAGTCGTGGCTTCAATTAATCGCAGGTTTTTCTGTGGAACATATCTCCAAAATATATCGCAAAGAATTCACTAATTTATGAATCTTTTCATAGACCAATATTTACCAATTAGACCACTATTCACTAATTCTGTATCTTTTTGTTTTATTTTCATGACAAAATACATTTTTATGATACAAAAATTCTTTACTAATATTCAAATATAAATATTAATGTAAACAGCAAAAAATATCTATAAAATGTTCCATTAAAATCCCGCAAATTCATAAAACAGCTTACCAATGTAGCCTACATAAACATGTCAGTTCTCTTCTCTCTCTCTCTCTCTCTCTCTCTCTCTCTCTATATATATATATATATATATATATATATATATATATATATATATATATATATATATATATATATATATATATATATATATATATATATTATATATATATATATATATATATATATATATATATATATATATATATATATATATATATATATATATATATATATATATATATATATATATATATATATATATATATATATATATATATATTTATATTTATATATATATATATTTCCTTTAATGAAAAAACAGGAAAAAATCATAAAATAAAAAATGATTTTTCACTTACAGAGTAATCTATATTATATTGGTCTAGTATTATCATATGTATAAAAAAAATTGTCTGGACATTTGAAACTTGTTACTGTAGGTATGTGTTGCCATATTTTTTCTTTCTTTGATATACTGAACCGTACTTCATTATAAGTTTAGTTGACTCTATGATTATCACATACATAACAACAGTTCACAAGAGAATACTGTGTTTTACCACTGTTGATGTTTCATCTCTAATAACCATTAAATTCTGAATTTCATATGTAGGCAAACACAAGGTTACAGTGTGGCAGTAAAGAAACACAGACTTGGTTTTTCTTCTTTACTTAAAAAATGATATATATATAATGGATACAGACACACAACGATCCTTTGGTGGAGAGGTAATAATCTCCTATAGTGGCTTGACTTTAACTAACCACACATACTCCCCACTCTCCAAGAGAACATCTTAAATATCATTGACAATCAACAACAAGTAATATACAAACTCAACTAGTCATAAACGGTCATTTACACCTCTTCCTTAATAACCCACAACAACAGAAATACCTTTATACATAAACTATCCAATTAAACCCAAACATAAACAGTAAATTACGAACATTTCAAACAATATATACAAACTCTAGCTCTTCTAACTCTTGTTGAATGTCTTGGAATCGCGTTGCACTCAGCAACAGTGCCTGAATCTTCCTCTTCCCCTCATCTTCATTAACAGGAAGCTTGTATAAGAAGCTCCTCATCCTCAGCATCAGTAGTTTCCTCACTCAATATCAATCCTTGTGAAGAACACGAACGAAGATCTCTAAACATGGCGTGGAACTCCATTGACTTCAACAGCTTGTTCTGACAAAACTCTCGTAACCTTGCCTCTTTCAAATTGCGTATTGCATCGCATGTTGGATGGTTTTTACCCACACCTCATCACCTGCTTTGTAGGGGCCACTCACTGCCAATTTGTTCATTGAGCATGGATCCACTCCTCGACCCCTCACAGGGTAAGAAATACAGCAATACTGACAGGGGCAGTCGTTGAGTCGCAGTCATCATGAGGCATCAAATTATACAGATAACAGCCTCTGCAATGCTGCAGCCTTTCCTTGCAGCAATGACTTTAACAGTTCGATGGCATCTCTCAGCTATACCATTTCCTGATGGAACATAAGCACATCTAAAATTAAGATGCACGCACCACTTTTTTGCAAAGTCAGCAAATAGTCTGCTGCGAAAAGCAGGGTCATTGTCAGTTAACAGTTCCTCCGGTGCTCCTCGTTCATAGAACACTGTCTCAAGTTGCCGATGATGCTCAACTCACTGGTCTGAAAATGGAGCCGACGCCAGATGGCAAATCGAGATGGTCCACAATCAATGAGAGTAAGATACGGCCGTCCATCATAGTGAGTAATATCCATGCCACCTCTCTGCCACACTCGATCCACTTCCAGACTACCCTTCTGCCACTTCACTGGGGCCGGGTCTATTGACTGGCATGCCTCACAGCATTTGAAAACAGCATGTACTTGCCGCCTGGTAACTCCTGGATGGACTTTCTTCACAAAATAGAGAGTTCTTCCTCACACCTGGGTGACCAGCAGCATGATGGATCTCCTTAATTCCATCACTAATGGCAGGGACAACAGAAGCACACAACAAGTTTTGCATCTTGGTGACATGAACCAAGGTCCCTCAGCCAGCGCTGAGGTACACGTGTCAAACTGTCAGCATTATTATTGGCAGAAGACACAAGTGTAATAGACAGCTGGAGGTCACACTCTTTTATCAATGACAAGACTATTCCTAGTCTTCTTCTGATGAGCATTTCACTTGCGGCCTTAGTCTTCAATCTGCTTTTTCCTAAAAGTCCATCTGAAATCCATCTATGCACAGTAGATGAGTTCAGTCATTAATTCCACCTTTTGTATCTTCCAAGCCAGTGCAAGATTCAATCCTTTAATGACTGCATCTAGCTCAGCCATATTGATGTGGCAAGAGTCGTCTTTCCGCAGCCAGCTGGCATCTTCCACAATGGAACCATTTACTTCCACTGCAACACCAATGCGCAAGAGAACTAGCATCCACCCAGATCTTGAATTTGTCACCGGTGACATTCCACTGTCCTCTCACAGGGTCATCCTTCTTAACCTTCTCCAGAAGTTCCTGCAAACATATTTTGATGTAATCATCATTAATGACGTCGTCCCATCCTTCAGTGACTTTAGTGACTCTTCTCTTGATGAATGCTACCGCCACTCGCAGCCATCCACAAACAGGGTAATGGCCTAACAGTCTACCACAGTATGAGAAACACGCTCGCCGAGTCAATGTCTTGGTTGCATCGCCCAGGTCATTGTCCCATTTCCAAAAAAGACTCTCCTGCTCCCCCCAAACTCTCAGGACCCAATGCTCGAGCCCCTTCAGCAAGTCTTTGGTGTGGCTTACTTACTAGCCCAAAAATTTCTAAGATGCCCTCTCTACACGGCTGGCCTTAACAATATCTTCATTCACCAAGATGTCATCAATATAAGCTGATGTTCCTTTTTCTTACAATTGGGTCCTGAAGGAGAACACAGTTTAAAACAGATTTCATTACCATCGGAGCAATATTCAAGCCAAACCCCAGTCGAGTCAGGCAATACCTCTGGCCTTTGAAATATACAGTCTGGTATGGCCACAGAGACTCATGGATTCTTATTTGCAGGTAAGCTTTTAGCCAAGTCTACTACAGATACATTCACTCCTTGCCTGCGCCACTCACGTAGTTTGTCTGAGCACACATCCGAGTCTGCTGTAAATGCATCAATGTACGTATTCAGTTCTCTGAAGTCCAGTACAGGCCGCACCTTCTTTTTATTTTGCTGTACAACAGCCATGAGGGGAATAAGCCCCTTAGCTGGTCCATATTTTATTCTCATCATAAGGAAGCAGCCAGCCATCATTCACCCATCTTTGTAGCTCCGATTCATACAGGTCCTTGCTCCTGAGGTACAGAATATGCCTTTACTCCATTCTCCAGGACGCCAGGTTCCTTGCCCTCAGACCATTTCCATGTAGCTGTCCAACATTTAATCACAGGATCATAAATTGCACTAAAATCACACTCATCCACCCCCACCTTCACATCAGCAGCTGCAGAAAAAAAGAGTCTTCCATTCCAAAACGTACACCACCATGGGTATCGACAGTGACTCCTCCTAGAGCCCTCACACCATCCATGCCGAGAAGAAATTTAAAACCGAGGGGCATTAGAGTAGTTTACACATACAGAAATGCTGGCAGTAGCTCCATTACTGAGCTGCAAGTGCACGACGCCCATTCCTTCACACACCCATTCTTGCCCACTCACAGTATCATGCTAACTGCGCACTTGTTCCATGCCTTACAGCATGAGACATGAGCGATGCTTTGAGAACACCCAGTGTCTACTAACACGCAACACTGAAGACCCTCTACACTCAAAACAGTACTTGGCAGCACCTTACTCAGTGGGTTTGGGGAGAGGAGGCTGGCGCTGATGCCTACTCTCCTTGCTCGTTTCCCGGACAAGCTGACGCAATGTGCCCCATTCCACCACACCGATAGCACTTTACCCTTCTCCGAAATCGACCATTTACTCGTTGCGAGCAAGACAGTCCCTGGCAAAGTGATTTGGTCCAAGGCATATATGACATTTCTGAACTGTTGGTTCTACTGGCACAGAACCCAAGCTTCCTGTGGCGCCAAAACATGTTTCCACTGAAACAGAAGGAAGGTCATCTTTCAGAACCGCCCGTGCCCGAGCCAAAATCTGTTCCAGATCGAGGGCCTCCATGCGAGACCCAGCTCTCAACAGCTGACGAATTCTCTCTGGAAGTCCAGTTACAAAAGCACATGCAAGAGCTTTTTCAGAAATTCCTCCAAACAGGGATCCGAGTCGACGTAGATCAGCTAAGTAGACATCCGGTGCCTCTCCACTGTGCAACTTCCTACTGACAACTGTTCAAAGGCTACATAGGGATCAACAGCAAATGCAGCTAACAATGCTTCTTTCACCTTGTCAACCTTCTTCCTATCTGCTGTGGGTAACTGTAAGTACACTGCAAAGGCACCACCTGTAAGCCGCAGAGGAATCACACTGGCCACATCATCAACTTTCCGAAGCTTGCTCAAACCAGCTCCAACTTCTCCAGCCACTCCATAACAGATTGTGCGTTTCTGCCATCATACTCAGGGATCAGTTTCAAGTCGAAGTTACTCTCCATATGCCTAGATAGCTTGTGGCAGTAAAGAAACACAGACTTGGTTTTTTTCTTCTTTACTTAAAAAATGATATATATATAATGGATACGACACACAACGATCCTTGGTGGAGAGGTAATAATCTCCTATAGGGCTTGACTTCAACTAACCACACATACTCCCACTCTCCAAGAGAACATCTTAAATAATCATTGACATCAACAACAAGTAATATACAAACTCAACTAGTCATAAACGGTCATTTACACCTCTTCCTTAATAACCCACAACAACAGAAATACCTTTATACATAAACTATCCATTAAACCCAAACAGTATTAACAGTTTCAAACATAATTATACATACAGTATATTCTCCTCCCAGTCAACTCTAGTCTAGTCTCATCCCCAACTTCTGTGCTGGGATTTCGTTGTAGTAAACACCTGGGATTTCATTGTAGTAAACACCAATTCTCATCTCTCTCCTCCTCTCTCTCCATCTCTCTTCTCTCATCTTCTCTCATCCCTGTTTTCTCTCTCTCTCTCTGTTGGTGTGTGTGTGTGTGTGTGTGTGTGTTTGTGTGTGTGTGGGTGGTGTTGTGTGGTTGTGTGTGGGTGTGTGTGTGTGTGTGTGAATATGAATTACTGATCATAAACTTTTATGTACAGTCCCCCACCCCACACATTTCCAAGTTTTCATTTTTGTGGCGGATTTTTGTGCAAACACATTATTCACTATTACGCAGGAACTTTCACTAATTCACGAATTTTTTCACACTATTACGCAAGAACTTTCACTAATTCATGAATTTTTTCACACTAATTACTGTACTTCCATTTTATTTTCATGACTAAAATACATTTTTATGATAAATGATTTACTAATTCTCAAATTATAATGTTAATGTTAAAAACAGCACAATATCAACAAAATGTTTATTACAAATTAAAATAAATCTGTAATACAAATGTAAACTTGTTAAGCTCATTCTGTAGCCAACCCCGGAATGACAGGTGGGCCCCAGAATGAACTTAACAAGTTCTCTCTCTCTCTCTCTCTCTCTCTCTCTCTCTGTGTATTTTAAGGGTATGAAAGATAAAGATGCACGTATTTGAAAATATATGGCTGTACTGTAAAGTGTTTTTGGATGATAAGAGCATACTGCACAAAGAATCTTGAAATTTTATTTGCTAATTATTTTCATTTTTAAACGTTTCCAGTCTGCTTTTACTGAAATGCAAAAACTTGCAATTAAAGCATAGAAAATCTGAAAAATTAATGACAAAGGAACTTCACATGTATCTATAAAATAAAACTATACTGTACAAAACAAATAACAAGCATGCATAAAAAAATCAATCGAGAGAGTGTTTATATATCAAAGCACGTAACTTGCTAGGGACGACAATGGTTGGGAGGAGAATGTTGAGTGTTGGACACATATGAAATTTGGATTTTAAATACTTTTTATGGTGACTGGATCAATGCAAATTGATTCTGTAAGTAAAATAATGTGATATAATATTTTGTAGTGTTTTCCCATTAAAGCATATGTATAAATGAAAGAATTTTTAAATAGATTTAGGGGAGTTGGGTGAGGACTAACTACAAAACTACACAAACCAAGAACTTACTGTACTATATATAATTTTTCTATCATAAATTATTTGTACGTAATCACAAAATACTAACATGATAATAATAAACCTGTTTGGAGGTAGATATCCAATTGCTCTAAACTACCCATGTGTTTTAGATATGCTCTATACAGTGTAATATCTTAAAGTACGTACCTTGTACAGTAAATATATTTCCAAATCATCTTACAACAGAGAAAATATCAATATACATAAAATGTTCACCCAGTGTATTACAGTATGAGCAGAACGATGCACAAAGTTACGTAGGCTAAAGGATATGTGTGAATAATATGACTGAAATGATATTAGGGTACTGGGATGATAGTTTGAGTAATATTTTTTAACTGTTAAGTTTGTCAATGTGCTGTTAAAACAGGCAGTTATAAGCATTTTACAGGTGTTTATAGCCTACTTACGAGTAACAGTACTAAAAGAGCACTGTAATGTTAGGTTTCTTTGGGAATTTTTTTTTTTTTAAATACTAAATAGTTTTAGATATGATAATTTAAGATATATTTTTGTTTTGAACCATCAAATTAAGCAGCAAAATGTTTAAATAGGCAGTTATAAGTATTTCAATTTAAGGGATACATGGTATCTGGCAATTATAATTCAGTTATAAGCATTTTTAGAGTTTTTTTTTGCATTTCCGCCGTAGGTTCTGGAACCCTATTCCCTTATAAAAATGGGGAGCACTGCATAAAATTAAAAATAATACCATTAATAAATTCATTTCTTTTAGTAACTAAAAAATTATTTTCCTAATCTTTTGGTAGTATTAAAGGGAATTTATCATCCAACTCCATTTTCTTTAATCACTATCAACTCTTTCTTCCCAAAGTATAGCAGGTGAAGACAAATCCCAAGCCATAGCTATTTGGTTCTTTTCGTCCCACCAGACAATGATACTGACATCCACAGCGAAAGGTGGTCTTATGTGTTGTCCACCAATTAAGAGGCATTTGCTTCCACCATGGGATTCATATTCCTTCCCTAAATGCTTCTCCATCTTAGGACACAAAAAATTTGTATCCCATGTAATTTGTACCTCTTAGGGCAGCAGTGTCCAGAATGCACTACTTAATATAATTGCAGAGGCAATCATTAATTGAGTGACTTGATTTGCATACGCTGTCAGTTTAAAATTACACATACAAAAATATTTACGACTAAGAAAACCTTACTTTTAATGCTTTGGGTGCATTCAAAACTATGTAAACTGCATTCTTATTGCATTTGCATAGAAAAATCCTTCAAATATTGATTATTTTGCATTTTTGGTGTCATATTTCTTCTGCCCAATGAGTGTTGTAGGCGTAGTAACCCTGGAAATAATTTTCTGATTAATATAATTGAAAAGTGCCTTATCCTCAGAACGACGTAAGCCAAACCCGTCGTAACCAGGGGACTGCCTTATATTCAAACCTTTTCCCTGACCTTACACTTCAGTTTTTGTGACACTCTTAGCAGTGAAAGATTCCACTTCTATAGGGTTAAGAACTTTATCTATCTCTCCACTTCTTTTTGTTTTTAAACATGCTAAATATATGCTACCCACTGTAGGTACATACTATATTCATAAGAGGCTCTGTTAAAGAAAGTCAGTGATAAATGTATTTAAAAAGAAATATGTACTTAGGACACTGAAGTATACATCTATAAGAGTAGATTTTTACAGGCTTACAAATTTTTTTGCAATATAATCAATGAAGCAGTGGAAGCCAGCAAATTTCTAAACAACTAGTCAGGGTCAACAACTGTTCGCAATGATCAAGGCAACTTACCTTTTTATCACAATATTTCCAAACACAAATATGTATGATTTAGAAACAAGACATTAAGCACTCTATGAGAAATCTGCATTGTTGGTGAGAGAACAATGCTTACATTTGGTAGGTCATCTTTGTGTCATGTTTCCCTGAAAGATTGAAAAAATTCACTAAAATATTGTCATAAAAAATAAAACGGACAGTAATCTTAAAAACAGACATCCCTTAATATCAGACCATTTCAACAAATGTAATATAGTTAAAAAAAATTATGCTTCACAAACACAAAACAATTTCTTCAGTGACTTTAGTGCCTACCTCAGTGATAGGCTATCTCAAAAACTTCAAATTCAAATGCATGCAGAAATAACTATAGTTTAAAATGGGAAATCACTTTCCTCATTTGAGCTTTTTATTCTTTTTTAGCCGTCTGATCAGTGTCAACTTTTCAAAACCAATCAGGGAGGATGCAGGAAGAAAACATCTTCAAGCAGCAATGTATGCATCGAAGAAA
This sequence comes from Macrobrachium nipponense, assembly GCF_015104395.2. Lineage (NCBI taxonomy): Eukaryota > Metazoa > Arthropoda > Malacostraca > Decapoda > Palaemonidae > Macrobrachium > Macrobrachium nipponense. The sequence continues at coordinate 11,105,329 of NC_061106.1, read as the reverse complement.
ATCTTCAGATATTTCTATGTCTGTTCCAAAGGTCACAGTAATTATTCACAATTGCTTTGTAAATATTGATGTAGGGGACAACCTTTTAGGTTTGGTATGTCTCAAATGATCATCCATAACTTAAAAGTTTGCTCCTCTATAACAAAAACCTAGTTTCATTAAGCTTACAACAGTGTTGTACGGTGCAAAAAGTTATCTTGAGTCTTCCTGGTGGGAAATCGTGATGCACTGTAATGGAAACTTGCAAACTATCTAATAAAAGTTTTCTACCAAGGTTAGAAGCAAGAGAAGCGTTGATCAGTAACTACAACACACATCTCGACTGATGACAATGAAAACTATACATACTGAAGATACTGACAATGAGAACATGACATTTTGATCAGTAACATATAAGAGCAGACCCAGTTCTTATTTCATTTATGGTTCTTTGTCTACACAGTACAAGTTGTATAACATAGAATTATTTGTACCATTAGAAATTAATTAAACAAATTTTCAATTATCCTTTTATTTCTTGGAAAACCCAAAATCAACAACCAATATTGTTTTGGCTGCAAGGGGTGTTGAACTATACACAACTTTTTGTTTTAAGGTGTTTTGTTTATGGAGCTCAACCCTTTTTTCACTTTTTTCAGCAAGGTGAAACCATTGGGTGTTTGGGTTTTCTCTTTTATTGGTATATGCATTTAGAAACAGATGGGGGATGTATCCATTATGATTGGAGGGGTGGATTAAACTAGTAATGTAGCCAAAAATTTTTGATTGGCGGGTCCAAAAAGTTCAAGACAATTTTGAATACGACACAAATTTTTTATGACCATATGTGTATACATACATAATACAGTGTATCCCTCCTACTCTGTTCTCGGGATTCGTGGACTCCCCTATTCACGGATTTTTCTGTGGAACCTATCTAAAACAAAAATTATTTGTGGAAATACTCGCTAATTTGTGGGTTTTTCTGCGCAAAATATCCATAAAAAACTATTGAGGGTCCCCACTACAGGTACTCCTCATTTAACAACATACGTACTCATTTTACGACAACTTGGAGTTACAACGAAAACATGAGCCGAAAAAAAACCAAAAATAAAATGAAAATAAAAACATTGCCAATGGTGGCCAAGAGTAAGGCTATTCATTGCCAATAATCTAGCCTAGCCTAGGTTTTGAAACCTTGAAATCTATGGCTAAAACAATTAATAAGGCTTTAATATACTTTGTAAAGAAAGCTATACAGCTGAACCTCTTAAAGTTGGCATTCTATAGTCTGGGGAATTTATTCCCCTGGTTGGCTTGATTCAGTCGCCACTAGTTTCACTGTGCGGCCGCAACGGGTGGCGCGGCGCCACATTTGTTTAAACTTCAAGAGCAAAAATTATGCCATATTTTCTTAGTTTTAGTGAGAATAATTTCTTAGTAGTGAAAAGAAAATGTATGAACTTAGTAATGAAAAGAAAATATGTGAAATCAAATATGTTTTTATAATATGTTTTTGTAAGTTTATGTGAGTAAGTGAAAATGTTGTGAGTGCGCTTGGATATGGTTTATTTTTCTTAATAATGAGTCGACCTTCTGCCTTTAATGATTGCGTCATCCCTAAGCAAATTTGAAAAATATTGTGATCTTCCTCAAAATCATGTTGACATAATTAAAGGTATTGTTTAAGGAGCTGCCAATGTCAAGTGTGAAAAGTAACTTCCCTGCTCGCTATAAGAAAAGTTTGAAAGATATTAAAAAGGACAATACTATCCGCATTACAAAAGCTGATAAGTCAAATAGTATAGTAATTTTATTTTTTTTAAGATAAAGCTGGGACTACATATCACATATGCAAGCCCTACTGGATGATGATGTGACTTATAAAAAACTAACAAAAAAATCCCCTTGAACAAGTCATAAAAAACTTTAATAGCCCAGTGAAAAATATCCTTAAAGATCAAAGAGAACTACTAGGCAAATTATTGTCAGTCAAATCTCTCCTTTGCTACCTTACATGTAACGGATTAGTCAAAACGCAAAAAGAAATAACTCCTATTATGAATACTGTTGGGTTCAATTTCAATATAAACTTTCGAAAATATATCACCAAGATCTTGTCCCCGTTATTTGGAACCATCTCAGATTCTCATATATATAACTCTCTAAATTTAGTTGATAAATTAAACAACATTACTCTTTGCCCCACTGATAGATTCGTTAGTTTTGATGTATGTTGTCTTTTTTACGATTGAATGTATGCCTCTCTTTTTTACTAAAGGTCCCTATACACTCTATTTTAGAATATCTTAGTAATGAACTAACTCAGCATGAATTACCTCTACCTATAAGTCACATTATTTCACTCACTAGGTTGTGCATTTGTGATTGTAAGTTTATATTCAATGGTGAATTTTATCAACAAATATTTGGCATGGCAATGGCACAAAACCCTTTATCACCACTCCTCTCAAACTTGTACATAAGGCATTTTTGGAAAAATGCTACGGGTTACCTCAATATTTATATTCTGTAAAGTGGTTATAGATATGTTGATGATATTTTAGCTGTTCTGCCTGCTGGTATTGATGTAAATGATTTACTCTCTAAATTAAATAACCAGGTACCATCAATTAAGTTTACTCTAGAACTGGAAAAAGACAGTTGCCTCCCTTTCTTAGATGTTTTGATACATAGAGAACCATTTCAATGTAAATTCAGTATTTATATATAGGAAACCCAACCAACAACTTAACTTATGTTCATTTCTATTCATGCCACCATCTTAACATCAAAATGTCAATTTTTTCTTTAATGTTTTTATGAGCATTGCACATTGTCAGTCCCCCAATATCTGGATCAAGAAATAGAATACATAAGAAAAATAGGGAAGATTTATGTTATCCTTCACATATATTAGATATTTGTTATAATAAAGCCCACAAAAAGTTTTATAGCGTAGTAACACGGAGTTCCTATAATAACATACTAAAAGGAATGTTAATAAAAAAAATGGCTCCAGGGAAAGCAACAACATAATATATAAAATTCCATGTATGAACTGCCCCTCTTTTTATCTCGGACAGTCGAGCAAAGGCTTAAAAGTAAGATTAAACCAGCTAAATATTCTATAAAAACTGGGCAAACATCTAATGCAATATTCATTCATTTAAGTGAAAACAACCACCAGATTAAATTGGATTGGTAGTTCAGTAATTGCAAGATCAAAAGATGTCTTATCACGAATCTTTTAGAATCTGCCATAATACACCTTACTTCCCATTGTAATTTTAATTATTAGTCGTGACCCGGTTTTCATTTAGACCCTTGTATTTGTAACATGTTTAAGAATGACCTCTAAGATATAATTACAGACTTAAATCACATTAGTTGCTTTAGAGATATCTTTGTTGTATATGTATGTTTATGTTTTGTGAATAAGTTTTTTTTTGTTTACCAAAGATCTGATTGGTCAGCTGTCGCCCAGTATAATCCTTTAATTGTCTTGCCCCTGTGTCTGAGCAGTTGGACTTGATCTTTGTTTTTAAATTGTACCCATGTTTATGCTTGTTTGGAAAGGTTACTCATTCTCAAGGTTTGCCGGATTCTAGGTACTAATATCCTTCTAACCCTATCTGTCAATTATACGACCTTTCCTGTACTGTCAATTCCTCATGTAAGTCAGTTTGTCTGCTGAGTAAAGGACGTTGAGTTGAAAGATCTTGCGAAACTCTGCTGTTTATTTTTCCTTTGTGGCTTATACCTTTATATACATACATACATACATACATACATACATACATACATTGGAGCTGCAGCTCTCGAAATCATAATTGTATGATTATTATTGCTAATGCCAAAGTTTCACAACTACGTTGCATCTTCAAAGTGCACAAGGCAGGGACTCTATTGCAGCCCATTCTCTCTTCTATGATACAGCAAATTATACAATAGCCAAATTTTAACCCTTGTATGAAAATTCTCTGTTAAAAAACACAAACCCAGTCGCCGGATAGTAGCCCTTTTTTCTTTCCAACCCAAACTTGTTTTATAAACGTTACGTCGATGACACGTTTGCTCTTTTCAAGCGTGATTTTAATGCCGACTCCTTTTTAGACTGTTAACACCCAACCCCCGAACATCAAGTTCACCCTGGAGAAGGAATCTGATAATAAATTACCTTTCCTGGATGCTATTGTCTCTAGAAATGAACAGGGTTTTATACATGGATTTATAAAAAAAAGATACTTTTGTGGGTTTGGGTATGAATTTCTATAGCTTCTGTCATTTTAATTTTAAATTAACTCCATTTCCAGGGCTTTTACACACTCGTCCTGTTGGATGAACTTCCATGAAGAGGTCGTGACCTTGGGTAACTACTTTAGTAATAACTGTTTTCCTCAAAGGGTCTTCTTCAGATCCTTAAACAAGTTCTTAGATAAGGAAATGGAAATGCCCACTGCTATCCATACTGTTCTGAAAATGAAAATGTTTTCAACGTTCCCTTACTTATGTGATTATTATTTTAGGAAAAAAGTGTCTAAATTTACTTCAGAGAGAACTGCCTTCCTTATATCTAAAATTAATCCCTAAAATCCTTGCACCATTGGGTCCTTCTTCAAGCTCAAGGACAAAGTTAGTCTTTTTTACATCCAACGTTGTTTATAGGTATACTTGCCCCAGACGTAACTAGAGGACTCATGTTGGATGTACCAAATGACTGCTAAAGGTACGCATAGATGCCCAATAAAAGGAACCATTCCAAATTATGCAAAACATCCATAGATAACAAAGATTTTATAATAATAAGACAAATGAAGAAAAACAATGACTTAACAACCTTAAGAGTCCATAATGATAAAATTAACTGTCCCATCATTAAACACCCAAACATCATCTACTCAACTGTTCATTGCTTAATGGCCCAATTTGTCTTGTCGTTGCCTTATTGTACGTGTGTGCCTTGTTGTTTATTATTATTTTTTTTTCTCTCTCTCCTTGTTTAAACAGTTTCCTTTTAACTCCCGTCTGGGTAGGTCCTTCTTTTCGTTTGTCAATGGTGTTTTTTATATATATTTTAAATGAGTTAACATTTTAAATAAGAGAATACTGTAGTGATTTTAGTTATATATTATTATAAGTGTTTTATGATTAATTATTTATAGTCAACTCACTGTACTTCAGCTTTGAAGATGCAACACTGTAATTGTGAATGTCCTGATGCTAGTCGCGGCCATGAAATCCTTCTCTCCTATTGGCCAGCGTCCCTCCCATCATGGCCTCTACTATGTATACGTGTGGCGTGCTTCGGCCACTCGGTACCAGCATTGTTATAGTACGCACGCGGATATTCGTTTTTGGGATCGTCAATGTGTACGTTATTCTAATAAAAAAAAAGTGACCAAGATCTCTCACATGGGGTAAGTGATCAGGTCTCTCTCATGGGATAACTGGAAACTTTGGCAAGGTTGGTAGAATATCCACTCCCTGCTGAACAGGAGGGTGTAGACCAATCATTTACAACATGCATACCAGTACGTATAATCAAGGCACTTCAGTTTATGTTGAAGGTCAGCAGCCGAACATTCAGTACCCCAACAATCAGTTGCAGAGAGAGCATTTGGTTGAACAGGGTTTTGATGGACACCAGGGCCAACAGAGTCATGAGGTGCAAAGAAAGAACCAAGTGATAAAAACAGAAAGTTGAAATTCTGTATATATAAAAATAAAAAAATAAAAATAAAAATAAAAAAAAATAAAAAAAAAAAAAAAAAAAAACAAAAAAAAAAAAAAAAAAGCGGAGAAATTAAAGCCGCTTTTCATAAAGTGCAATCATTTGTAGAAGACCCCCCGAAAAGGCTCAAACAGGAATTGTGTACGTATATTTCTTAAAGTGTACGTACGTACATGTACAAAAGAAAAAAAAACGGCAGAAATTAAAGCCGCCTTTCATAAAGTGCAATCATTTGTAGAAGACACCCCCCGAAAAGGCTCACACAGGAACATTGTGAAAAGTAGGCAGAAGCAATCTTCCTTGGATAGTTACGTATGTACATAGCCTCACTCGAAAGGTAAGCTTCCACATTTTACGTACAGTATATTTCTTGTTACATGTACACCCCCTAATATACACTTTATTTACAGGTTATATTTTGCAAAACATTTTTTTTTATTAATTTAGGTATTGAATGGTCCAAATTAATGTAGTATTTCATTGTTTATAGGTCAATTTAGCTTTATTATGAAATTTACTGGGGTGTTTTTGGAGGGCTTGGAACGGATTAGACATTTTACTTGTAAATCAAATACGAAAACCTCATGATACAAAAAGGCGCCTCGGAACGGATTAATTTCATATCTCGAGGTACACTGTACATATATATATATATATATTATATATAATATATATATATATATATATCTATATATCTATTATATATATATATATATATATATATACATCAGTGGAACCCCCGTATTTGTGTTCTCCGGATTTGCGGACTCACACAATCGGGGATTTATCTCGGGAATGTTTCCCTGCATTATTCACAGAAAATTCGCACATTCCCGGTATTTTCCTATGAAAAATATCCACAAATTCCTGTTTTTTTTATCAATTTAATCAGAAAATGCACTTTTTGTGATAAAACTATTAAAAAAAAACCAAGTATGAAAATTTTTAGGTGGTTTTTCTTGAGTTTTAACTAACAAAATAGACTGTTATTAGCATTTTATAGGGTTTTGCCAAACATTCACTTCATTGGGTTCAAACTATTCCACGGGAATATATATATATTTATATATATATATATATATATATATATATATATATATATATATATATAT
>NC_061106.1:11058501-11091001 GCF_015104395.2 Macrobrachium nipponense | reverse complement strand
TGGAACCTTACCTTTCAAGTGAGGCGATCTCTGAAAGTGGCGACATGGGAGGAGTACAAATGGCAGAAAACATGAACATCTAACTTTATGAAACACATTAAAAAATGGCAGAAAACATTAACACCTAACTTTACAAAAAACTTAAAATTTTTTTTTTTTTTTCTGATATTTACATTTTATTTTTTTACTTATTTAGACTTTACATTTATTTATTTATTTATTTTTTTACAAAATTTCAATTTCTTCTCCACTTTCAACATTGTTTTTTCATATCACTTGAATCTTCCTGTTTGCTTACTACTAAACAGGCCTCTTTAAAATATAACTATCCAATAAGATTGCTTCCGCCTGCTTTTCACAATGTTCCTGAAACGACTCTGGCAAACGCCATCGAACTGCGCAAGCATACGACCTGTGTAAGCCTTTTCGGGTGTCTCTTTTCTACAAATGATTGCACCTTATGAAAAGCAGCTAGAGCATCCTTAATTTTTGCCGTTGTCATAAGGGTCGTCCTCCTCCTCCTCCTCGCCGCTGCTAGAGAATTCTTCTTGAATGACATTATGTTGCATGGCCTCCAACTCCTTCAGGTCATCCGTCGTAAGCTCCTCTTGGTGCTCCTCCGAGAAGATCATTGATGTCGTCCTCGTCACTGACCAACCCCATGGACTTGCCGAGTGCAACAATCTCGTCAAGATCTGGTTGCAAAACAGTTTCAGGATCGTCAACTGTTTCTGAATCTGCATCAGCTTCGCCCATGTTGAATCCCTTGAAGTCTCGGGCGATACGGCATCAGGCCAGAGTTTCCCTCCAGGAAGAATTCAAGATTCACCTCAAAACCTCCTGCCAAGCTTGATCGATGAGTCAGATGCATATGACGACATCGAAATGCTCCTTCCAAAACTCACGCAAGGTGAGGTTTGTGGTATCGGTGATGTCAAAACATCTCTTGAAAAGATGTTTTGTATACAGCTTCTTGAAGTTTGATATCACTTGCTGGTCCATGGGCTGGAGGAGAGGGGTGGTGTTAGGTGGAAAATAAAGAACCTTGATGAAAGAATACTCCACTAGGATATCTTCCTCGAGGCCAAGAGGGTGAGCAGGGGCATTGTCCAACAACAGCAGGCATTTCAGAGGGAGGCACCGCTCTTCCAAGAATTTCTTCACTGTCGGGCAGAAACACAAATTTACCCACTCAGTGAACAAAAAGTCTCGTTACCCAGGCTTTTGCATTAGCCCTCCACATCACTGGAAGCTTTTCCTTTAGCACTCTGTGGCTTGAAGGCTCAAGGAGTCTCGGAATGATACAACTAGGGGCTTAACCTTACAATCCCCATTGGCATTGGAACAAAGTGTGAGCGTAAGCCTGTCTTTCATAGGGCTTATGCCCAGGTAGCTTATTCTCTTCCCTGCGTGATGTTACATCTGACGAGGCATTTTTTTTTCAAAAAGGCCAGTCTCGTCACAGTTGAAGACTTGCCGAGAACTGTAGCCTTCGTTGATCATCATCTCGTCAAACGTCTTAATAAAGGCTTCGGCCGCTTTTGTGTTCGTGTTGGCAGCCTCCTCATGCCGCACCACCAAATGGATGCCAGTCCGTTTACGGAATTAATCAAACCACCCCCGAGAAGCCTTGAAGTCTGGGGTTGCCGTCGATGTCCCTTCTCAGTCGTCTTCGGCCTGGGTAAATCAGATCACCGAAAATAGCACTGGCCTTCTGGCAGATTGCCGTCTCGGTTCTCGTATCGCCAACGATTTCTTTGTCTTTAATCCATACAAGAAGCAGCCTCTCCATCTCATCATGCCAAGTGGCTCCTCTTGTTGGACAAAATAGTCATGCCCTTGGAAGGTGTAGCTGCTTTGATGGCTTCCTTCTGCTTAAGGATGGTGCCTATTGTCGACGGATTTCGGCCGTATTCCTTAGCTATCACACTCAACCGCATGCCAGCTTCATACTTTTAATTATCTCCATCTTTGTCTCCATGAAAAAGCATCCTCTTCTTTTCCGTGAACTTCAGCAACATTCTTGGGACCCATGGCTAATTAAGTTAATTAAGTTCACACACAACACGATAAAGTAACTTGCTACGAAGAAAGCGAAATCACTAACACGAATTTACGTTAACAAACAAAATCTATGTAAATGAACGAATTCCACGAGTGTATGATAACGCTGATGCGACAAAATGGTCGAAGGACACTTTTGCGCAGAGGCATGATGGGACAGATGCTGACCAATAGGAGAGCAGGATCTTACGGCAGTGAGAGGATGGTGGCGAGTCTACTCAGTTGGCTGTGCGTGAGTTTTAAAATTGTTCTCGGCGGTCCAGGTGAATCTCAGACTTTACCCTTTCGCAACCTGAATTATTTTTGTATGCAGAAGCAAAAAATATCTTCGTCTTTGCTTTCGTAACTTGGATTTTTCGTATATATAGGTTCCACTGTATATATATATGTAAAAATGTTTCAACATAAAGCACAAAACAGAAAGCAAATGGCAATTAAGCTGGGAAGTACAGATAACTTCACACAATGGCAGTTAACAGCAAATGGAGTGCAAACAGATGACCAGGCTGGGCTTCTCCCAAATGTTAGTAGTTAACGACCTTGTCTGACAGTCAAATGGCCATTCCAGCTCACAACCGCAAGCTAAATCCTATGTAAAGACCAAAGGTTTGGGTTTTCTTTGTGTAGGAACAATTATAAATGAGAATAGCGTAAAATAAAAATTTAAATATCATATGCGTAATGATACTAATGAAAACAACCTGTAGCTAATTCACAGGTGCCAGCGAAATTGTTTGTGCATTTGCATGTACTTTACACACAATCACAGTTATAATTTTGGCTGTAAAAATAAAAGGTTTAAAGATACAGTATAAATATAAGAGAAAAGCATAAAATATAAATAGAAAATATCATAAGCTTAACAACACAAACAAAAACAAGATGTAGCAAGTTCACTGGCACCAGTGAATGAGTTTGTGCGTACTCAAAACAACACACGATTGCATTGAACTTTTTGGTTGTAAAAATAAAAAATGAGAAAATACTGTAAAAATATAAATGAAAATAACATAAAATATAAACTTAAAAATCATAAGCATAACAACATGAACCAAAACAAGCTGTACCAAGTTCACTGAAGCCAGCAAATAAATAAATGTGCGTTGTATATACATATGTGCCCTATGCACACAATTGCAATTTTTATTTGGTTTGTAAAAATAAAAAATTCGAAAATTCAGTAAATATATAAATGAGAATAGCATAAAATATTATTCCAAGATGAAGAAGCTGGGAATCCTGACAGCCCTTTACCTCAAGATATAAATGTGCTTAGCTGCAAATTCCAGCTCTTCACTTTGGAAGTGGCAATGATGAACTTTGTGGATTACCATTCATTTTGCCTGTGCTTCATTAAAATTTTGCTTGGTTTTTATTTCCTTTTTCCTTATTAACCACCTTGTACTAATTTACAGGGAATTTGATAGGATAATGTGCTTAACTGTTGGGTTACAGTGTAGTCTAACCTAACCCAGTCTATAATCCGCCAAAATTACTAATCCAACACCCTGCCTGTCCCCATGATGCTGGATTAGTTAAGTTCAACCAGTATTACAACAAAAAAACATGAGATCCACAAAGTGCTTCACTCGTGTCATACCCACTCCCTTGCATAAGGGTGCATCCATGGATTCATGGGAAGAGAAACTTGAATATGACCCCACACCCCACACAAAAAACCCTCAATAAATACTGTCTGACAATATTAGACAATTAAATTTTTCTGCTAAAAACACCTGTAAGAACAAACTCCAAAGTCCAAACCTAAACTCAAAGCTGTTATACAACAGCTGATATTAGCACTACGTACTGTCAAATCTGAAAATGTCACCATCTAATCTCCTCCTCTTATTTTCTTTTATGCTACTGATGGTGAAACTGTGGGATTCACAACTGCCTATATCCTACAGATGGGTTGGGTAGTTTTTGCATAATTACTATACGTGATTTGTGAATAATAAAACTACAAAATAAGGGAAATATTTTCAAAATTCAGAATTGGGGTTTTTTCCCCATTAATATTTCAAAATAAAGGCAAATACAATCTGATAAATTAACTAACCCGTGCAATAATGTGGCCCATATGTTTGAACATATATTGAACTAATAATCTATTTGCAGTAGGAAGTCTGTCATCAGCTGTCGCATTGCTTCTGCTCGTTCCCCTGGATTAGGAAATCATGGCAACATCTTCAAAGTGTGGCATCATATCTACAGTTAGCACCGGTTCTGGTAGTTCCCTGTCGAAAAAATTAAAATGTACTAAATGCTAAAAAGTACTAACACTTTGTTCATGCTATCACCATTCAAATTAATTTTACAATAAAATTAAACAGTTTACAAATGACAAAACATTAAGCCTTCAGCCTTCAGAATGCCACAAGATCTGGTGTGGCACTCAGAAGATTGGGTGGTGCTGGTGGATGACTTTACAAGTGGACGACTTTTCCAGAGATCCCTTGGGAACTATTATATCCATTAATAATCTTTGCAGTTCAGTTCATGTCAACAACTTCAGTTATGTAATCCAGTTCCCATTACCTTGGGACTGTGATAATATAAAATAGGTAATCCATGGAACTGTTTTCAAAATCAATAAAATATTTCCTAGTCAGCAGCATCAATATAACATCTGGAATGTATTGGGAATTATTTAACTCCTTGAACCCACAAAAGCAGATGCAGCTAAAAGGAGAACAATCACAATAATAAGTGTAAATACATCTTTAAAAAATGGGGCCAATTTTTTGTTGTTTATAAACAAGAAAAACTGAGATATACATATATGTACATACATATTCAATGGAAAGGAACCTATTGTAATTTGCTTAGATTTTACTGTAATTTTCACTGTATTTTCTCAAATACAATTTTACCATGGCTCTAGTAAGTACTAATGTTTTGATTTTAGTTTAGCTAGGCTAGCCCATTTCCTTGAAATGATTTTAAACAATGCTGTATACTAGTAACATGCATAATCATGGACAACTCTTGCTTTTCTGGGTCGACCTGTGTTCGCCGGTGAAAAGGATCCTGCTATCCACTTTTCTAGTATAAACAGGTTTTCAAATATACCAGAGAAGAAAGCTAGCGTGGTATGCTGAGGTTACTACCCTCCCTCGCGCAAGCACCTAAGGGTGTCGGGTATAAAGTACAAGGCGAGCGGAAGCCACTATTCACAGGTCTCCTACCAACTAGAGGTTTCCTTTCCAAATTCCCTCTCATGGGGAGAGCCGACCCAACGGCTACTATTTCCCTCTCTCTCTCGCTACTGCTACTACTACCTGACCCGAGCGCCATCTTCAATCCTGTTTTTAGATTTCGTGAGACTACGCCGCGTTTTTTGCTTGCTCGTACCTTTTCGCATATCTAAGTGCTTTTTTGCGATGACTTCAGCTGAGATGTCCACCACACCAAAGTTGAGTACCCCAATTTATTTCTGTTTTTCAATAAATTATATGGTTGCTGGACTTCATTTATTAGCTTCGGCCCTGTAGAAAGTATTGCGGGAAAAGTGGAGTCCCCTCACCATTTTGGTATCAGGAGCAAGAACGCGTGGAATTTAGGTACGATGTTTCAGTTTAAATAAGAATAAATCCAATGGTTTTTGCTTATAAAAGTACCTAATTCTTGTGTTCTAATGTATTTTTCTTACTATTATTGGTTTATGTCATAGAAATATCGAACGCGTTCACGACATAGCTGGGGCAAGTCTGGGGACTAGACTAAGAACGTTCACATCCCCCCCTCCCCAATTCGTGAACGCGTCCGAGTGATCTTGACATAACGGTAATATTATCACATAACGGTAATATTATCATCATCATTGACAGACCACGCAGTCTATTATTTATGGTAGGAGAGAGAGAGAGAAAGAGTTAGTAACTCGTTCCCTTCTCACCAATGTAATTTGCATGAATTATTATTAATTTTGTAAATAAAATATATGCAAATATGTATACCTATTCATTATTCACTGAAGAGGTGGGAGAGTTGCCACCCATCAGTTCAGCCCAACTATATTAACCCTTAAACGCCGAATGGACGTATTAAACGTCGAGTCAAAATGTCTCCCGTATGCCGAATGGACGTACCATACGTCGACTCAAAATTTTTTTTTTTTAAATTAAACGCGGAAAAAATACTTATAGGCCTAACAGCCGAAAACTTTTGAATCACGCGCCTTGGCGGATGCTGGGAGTTCATGGATCAAGGTGTTGTTTTGTTTACAATCGTTACGCAGGTGCGCAAGCGTGAATTTCTTTCTTGCCGCACTAAAAAGTATCTGTGACACATCTCAGAAATTATTTCGTCACTTTGACATAATTTTTGTACCATTTTAAATTAGCCGTTTACATGGAGTATTATATATGAAAATGTGCGCATTTTTATGAAGAATACAACAGAAATATACTCATGATTGTAGCTTTTATCAGTTTTGAGATATTTTCATATAAATAACGATAATTGCCAAAATTTCAACCTTCGGTCAAAAAACGCAATTGTAAGCTAAAACTCTTATATTTTAGTAATATTCAATCGTTTACCTTAATTTTGCAACTAATTGGAAGTCTCTAGCACAATATTTCGATTTATGGTGAATTTATTAAAAAAATTTCCTTACGTCCGCGCGGTAACTCTTCCGAAAAAAATCATACATGCGATTGTGGTAATGTTTGCACCATTTTAAAATTAGCCGTTACATAAAGTTTTATATATGGAAATGTGCGCAATTTCATGCACAATACAACTAAAAACAAACCCATGGTTGTAGCTTTTATCAATTTTGAAATATTTTCATATAAAAAATGATAAGTGACAAATTTTCAACCTTCGGTCAACTTTGACTCTACCGAAATGGTCGAAAAACGCAATTGTAAGCTAAAACGCTTATATTCTAGTAATATTCAAGCATTTACCTTCATTTTGCAACAAATTGGAAGTCTCTAGCACAATATTTCGATTTATGGTGAATTTATGAAAATAATAACATTTTCTTTACTCCGCGTGGTAACTCTTCCGAAAAAATCATACGTGCGATTGTGGTAATGTTTGCACCATTTTAAATTAGCCGTTACATAAGTTTATATATGAAAATGTGCGGAAATTTTATGTAGAATACAACAAAAAATAATTGAAGGTTGTAGCTTTTCTCATTTTTGAAATATTTGCATATAAATCACGATAAATAGAAAAAAAACCACGTTCGGTCAACTTTGACTCTACCGAAATGGTCGAAAAACGCAATTGTAAGCTAAAACTCTTACAGTCTAGTAATATTCAGTCATTTATCTTCATCTTGAAACAAATTTGAAGTCTCTAGCTCAATATTTAGATTTATGGTGAATTTAAAAAAAAAAAACTTTCCTTCCTCCGCACGCGGATTCTCTGCCACAAATCTCCGAATTGCGTACGTCCCATTCTCGGAATATTTGCTCCGTTTCATATTAGGCATTTCATAGAGTGTTACATATGAAAATGCGCGCAATTTCATGTAGAATAAAACGAAAAATATTTGAAGGTTGTATCTTTTCTTATTTCCGAAATAACTGCATATAAAAAAATATATATATAAAAAAAAATCAACATTCGGTCAACTTTAACTCGTCAGATATGGTCGAAAACCACATTTGTAAGCTAATACTCTTACAGTATAGTAATATTCAATCATTTGTCTTCACTTTGAAAGAAATTGGAAGTCTCTAGGACAATATTTAGATTTATGGGAAATTTTTGAAAAAATATTTGTTTACGTCCGCACGTTACGATTTCATGCATTATTTTGTGATAATATTTTCTCTGTGTTGCTTTATCGTTTACAATGTGTTATATACCAAAATGATCACAATTTAGTGTACATTACACGAAAAAAGAAAAAAAAGTAACTTGTTACCTTTAACCGTTTTGCGCACAGCGCGATTTGAATACAATTATATATGAAATTTTGTTTTTGCGCTATCTTATATCGCATTATTTATATATGATAATGATAATTTTTTTCATTTTTGATGGTTGCATACTAAACTTCAGCCAATGACAAAAAAAGGAGCCAAAAATGAACTCTTAATCTTGAAAACTAAGCGTGCTGTGATTTTTGAAAAAATATGTTTTTTCCGCTTCCGTGCTCACTCCGAAACACCTCCGGCACACGGGAGACATTTTTTTTTTTACCGCTTCGGCGTTTAGGGTTAATAATGGTAGGCTAACTGTCCTTAACTGAGTGGAATTTATCCTCCTGGCCAGTCTGAATCGTATAAATTCGATTTTGGTAGTTTTAGTTGAGAGTACTATCCGCATAATGGTAGCTAGAGGAAGATTTACCTGACGTTCCACGTCGCTAGAGAACTCAGTTAGTCAGTTAAATCCATATCGGTTAATTTCCCAATATATATAGGTATATAAGGACCACTTGCAACTCTTCCATAATACCTCATTATAAATCTGGATGTATATCCATTATCTTCATTATGCTATACGTACTGTATTACTTTACTGTAAAAGGTCTGGTTAATAATATTCGTCTTGGCCTAGCCTCCTTCGGTTTAATCCTTAGTCGTAGGCTATACCTCTCGATCAACCACGACAAGCCATGGGCCCAGTCACACTACCACCCCTACAGTGGTAGCCTACACGACCGCTAATGAGTGGCCGCCCCAACCACGATGGGCCACAGGCCCAGTTGCACTACCACCCCTACAGTGGTAGCCTACACAACCGTTAATGGGTGGCCACCCCAACCGGTTGCAGTACCAACCACGACGGTCCATGGACCCAGTCGTACTACCACCCCTACAGTGGTAGCTACACAACCGCTAATAGGTGGCCACCTCTCATCGGACGGGAGCCAGACGTTCTCGACCGATCCCCCCAAAACCCCCCCCCCCCCCCCCCATACTAGGTTCGGCCCAGCCGAACCGTTATAACTTGCGGTACTGGTACTCTTAGTGGAGGGAGGGAGGGACGGGTATGAGGGGGTGAGGGATATATGACTCTGTGCTATAGTCCTCCGGCCCCTGCCAGATGATGGGCATAGCTTCAGGGAGTACATATTTGGCTCCACCGCCCCGTTGTCTCTTCTCCGGCTCCTCCAACGTGGAATTGGGGTAAGAGCCTTGCTCCTATCCCTTCCTCAGTAGAGATAGGCAACGTCAGTTATGGAATTACCTTCCCCTGACCCCGCCACCTCCGCCTATTACACAGCCAGTGGCTAGGGAACAGGGATAAATGAGACTTCAGGGGAGCTAAGTCTTGAGGGATCTTACAGTGAACAGCTCCGGACCCTTGCGGTGCCGACGGAGAGTGACTCGCCCTCACATCCGCCACCGGAGTTTTGCATTAAATCTGCTATAGCTCGGTCCTCATTCTTGGAGATATAATGTAGCTGCCTACGTTCATATGTAGCCCTCCGGTCTGGCCGGACCTACAGAGTTGAGGCCTGTCCTCCTCATAGTCTGCCGGATATTGGATCCCAAGTGCCAGGCCTACATAAAATCCAGGAGCGGGTCAGAGACCAAGCACTTAACCTTTATATATAAGAATTTATTCAGTAATTTAGGATATATAAGAATTTATTCAGTGAATTTATATGTTATTTTTTAATGAGTAATTCTTGAACTTTATCTAGTTTAAGTTCCATACCACCGCTGGAGTAGCTCCGGCACTCCTTGGGATGATACTCATTAATAATTCCCATTACAGAAGGTGCACTGTCAGTCGCTGGGGTGTTCCGCCTCCCTTGCTGAGACCGTGGGGCACGAAGTGTGTCGTTCCCACGCAAACTGCTCCGTCCCCTTTGTAGCAGAGGAGGGACTGCTGCCGTACATGGTTTGGCACCCAGAGGCCTGCATCATCTACTACGAAATGGTGATGCTCCTTCTGAATGATCAGGTAAGCGTCTTGAAAACCCCCCTCCCTTTTCTTCATGATAAAAATTGTAACAAATATATCAATATTGTTCAATCAACCTGGTTCCCTATGTCGGAAGATTAATTCCCCTTCCTCCCCGACAGTCGAGTAAGGACGCCCGCCAGACAGCCAGGGCGGACCTGAAGAGGTGGGTCTCCGGGTACAGTCGCAATGCACCGTTGGGGCATCGCTACATTTTGGACGCCTCCCTGGGAACTCTTTTGTTCAAAGGATCACCTTCGGCGTCTGTCCAGCCAAGTGTGGCGGCCCCCATCATCGCCGCCATCCAAGCGGAGACGGCCCCCCTTCCCGACGACCAGGAGGAATTGATGGCGGATGTGGCTGCCATCAACATCCAAACTGAGCCGATGGCCCTGGGAGAGCATGTAAGTGGCGAGGTAAGTGAGGCAGGTAGTCTCCTTAGCCCTACTCCTTCTTCTACCTCTTCTTTCCGGGGGTTCTTTAAGTCCACCCCCGCCTGGGACAGCTCACAGTCGGTTCGTCCCAAGGAGAAGACTGTTAGACCGAAATCCCTGCCCAAGGGATCAAAGCCGACTCCGTCAGCGGCGACTGAGTCATCCCCGGCCCCAAGGCTGTCGACCTCATATGACAAGTCACCTGCTGCCAAGGGTTCTCTCTCTTCAAAGGGATCGAGATCGAAGTCCGCCAAACCCAAGGCAACGGAGTCCGGCGTAGACCACGAACTACTCGCTCGCCTTCTATTGACGAAGGTTAGAAGGCAGTAGACGAGAGGTTTGAGTCGGTGCAACGCACCTTCGGACCTGAGGTCTCCGGCCAGTCCGTTTCAGAGATAGTGGCTGAGCAGATCAAACCGCTGCAAGACATGATGTCCGGTTTTCTCCACTCTGGATCTCCGGCGCTTGCTATGGGAGTGCCGGATGCTTCCAAACTACCACCCTTCCACAAGAATAACCCATGGCGACTTGCTATGCATGCCCCATATGTAGATGGGAAATTAACTATTGAAGGGTGCGGGACCCAACCACTGGAGGACTTCGAGTTCCACGCGAAAGGTCTCCAGTTCCCCTTCCTCGGGTTGGCCAGACTAGCAGAACACGTGCTAGTTAGAGTGGACAAGGTCCCAAAAGAAACTGTCATCTTTCTGAAGGAATAAGCCCAAGCTGTCTGGACACGCACCATGGCCGAATGGGAGTGCGTTAACACCAGGTTAACGCCTCACAAGTGCTCTTACACCATGTTTGTGACACCAGATCGAGTCCCGTTACCCTGCACCGACAAAGTGACGGAGTTAACTCTCCATGCCATAACGGAGGATAAACCTCTCCCAGCTTTAAAGGAGACGGAGGCTACCTCCCTTCTCCTCCCTGCCAGCAGAGAATTCTGGCACGAAGCTCCGGCCACATTTACTGTAGGTAAACTGGATGCGGACTGTGCCTCAACATTATTCTCCGACAAGCCACCCAAGCTTCCGGAGAATCTGTTGAAAACAGAGTCTGAGGCTAGGACAAGACTGGCAAGGTCTGCCAACTCCGTTACCTCAATGGAATTGGTAGCCACAACTTATAAGGATGAACAGCTGTTCCAGGTCTTGACAAAGAGTCTATTACAGACCTAACAGTCAGACCTGTATGACTTTGGCATGGCAAGACGAGCTTGCAGGAAATATGTCCTGGCAGAGGCTTCCATCAGGCATGAACCCAACAGGTTGATAAAAGCATCAATCTGGGGGGAAAACCTTTTTCCGCAGAAGAAGTGAACAATGTCTTGAGGAGGCATCTAGAGCCAACCAGAGCCCCTCCGAGTCCGGTGGGGACTTCCCTTCAAACGGAAGTTTGAAGAACCCGGACAACAAGCTAGGGCAAAGAAGAGGCCAAGAGGTACATGCCCTATAAGTCCTCTCCGCCTCAGGACAGTAGTTCAGGCAGTCCCAATACCCCAAATTGGAAAACCCTCAACATCGAAAGGCCCAGCCCAACAGCAGCAGTTTGTTCTGCTTCAGACTCCGCCGGCCCAGCAACCCTCAACCTCCAGAGCCGTCATGACCTCCCCAGCCTTTAACCCCGCCTATGAAGCCAGGGAATCCTTTCATGGCTACAATAGGCATGCCGGTAGCAGTAGAGCCAGAGGCCACTCCAAACTACGAAGCGGATCAAGGGGTAGAGGATTCGGAGGAGGGTACAGACCTGCAGACCAACCAGTGAGAGCCCGCAGGTAGGAGGGAGATTATCTCTTTCGAAACCATTGGACCTTCAGTCCATGGGCACACAGTATAATCTCCAAGGGCCTGGGGTGGAAATGGAAGGAAGGGCCTCCACCACCAATAAACTTCTTTCAGTCCCCAACAGCGGATCTGGTAGAATATACCAAGGATCTCCTACAAAAGAAGGCCATAAAGATAGTAAGGAGACTAAAATTTCAAGGACGTCTGTTCACAGTTCCAAAGAAGGACTCAGACAAAAGAAGAGTGATTCTGGACTTGTCAAGGCTCAATTCATACATTCTTTGCGACAAGTTCCATATGCTGACGGTCTCACAGGTGCGGACCTTACTTCCCCGTGGGGCCGTCACCACCTCTATAGATCTTACAGACGTTTACTATCATGTTCCGATAGCAAGGAACTTCTCTCCATACCTAGGCTTCAGACTAGGGAACAAAGCTTACTCATTCAGAGTCATGCCGTTCGGGCTCAACATTGTGCCCAGAATATTCACCAAGCTAGGAGAAACGATAGTCCAAGAAATGAGAACCAGGGGAATAATGTTAGTAGCCTACCTAGACGAATGGCTCATTTGGGAAGCCAGCATCGAGGAATGCCGAGGTCGACAGCCAAAGTAATAGAGCTCTTGGAGTCTTTGGGTTTTCAAATAAACAAGGAGAAATCTCGGCTGGAACCGGCTTCCCACTTTCAATGGTTGGGAATCCAATGGGACCTAGAAAAACACGAGCTATCCCTTCCAACCAGGAAGGCCAAAGAGATAGCAGCGGCTACAAGACAGTTTCTCAGGAACAAAAAGGCCTCTCGCCGTACCCAAGAGAGAATCCTCGGTTCACTACAATTTGCATCAATAACAGACGTCCTACTAAAAGCCAGATTGAAAGATATCAATCGAGTCTGGATGAAGAGAGCCAACAACAATCTCAGGGACAAAATTTCAGCAATTCCACCCATACTAGCAAAGAGGCTTCGCCCTTGGACGAAGCACAAGAACCTAACCAAGGCAGTACCACTGCAATTCCCTCCGCGTCTTTGTTTTGACAATTTATACAGATGCGTCACTGAGTGGCTGGGGGGGATACTCTCAGCACAAGAAGGTTCAAGGGATATGGTCAAGTACGTTCCGCCAGTTCCATATCAATGTGCTAGAAGCTATGGCAGTCCTCCTACCTTAAAGCGGACTAACTCCGGCCAGGAACAGCCATGTGAGGATAGCCTCAGACAGCCTAGTAGTGGTACATTGCATAAACAGAGGAGGTTCCAGGGCAAGCAAATTGAATCACATAAATTGAATCATGTACTGATTGCAATATTCGATTTGGCAGCAAAGAATCATTGGCACCTGTCAGCAACCCATCTGGCAGGAGTCAGGAATGTCATCGCAGATGCTCTTTCCAGGACTACTCCACTAGAGTCAGAGTGGTCCCTGGACAAGAATTCATTCCAATGGATTTACAATAAAGTTCCGGGCCTTCAAGTGGACTTATTCGCTCAGAATCCAACCACAAGCTACCATTCTATGTAGCTCCCAACCTGGACCCTCTAGCTTATGCCACAGATGCGATGTCAATAAATTGGAACAAGTGGCAGAAGATTTATCTGTTCCCTCCAGTGAATCTTCTGATGAAAGTCTTGCACAGCTTACGATCCTTCACAGGACAAGTAGCATTAGTGGCTCCCAATTGGCCGAAAAGCAACTGGTTTCCACTCCTCCTAGAGCTGAAGCTCCAGCCCAAACGGATCCCTCGCCCAGAATTGACACAGATAGTACAAACTCAAACTGTGTCAGCTTCCTCAAGAATTCTGAAAGCCCTAACTTTATGGACTTCATAAAGTTTGCAGCCCAAAAAGACGCGAGTATTGATCCATGTAACATTGTATTTATAGAATCAGTGTGATGGCAATTGCTTCATAGCAAAGAAAGATAAAGGAAAGGAAAATGCATTTACGAGAAGTTCTGCAATACGGAGGCTTTCGCGCCCGTGTTGGAGGCGCCTGTTCTCGCGGTTGTTCTGGAATCGTCGGGGGCGTGTTGTGGAAGACGCAACACGTGCCTAAGTGTCGGGAGAACGCAGCGAAATATGATGCAATATTCCGTTGAGAGTCTTCTAAGAAGTTCTAGTAATCTCGGGAGCCTGTGACGTTCGCCGTAGGCTCCGCCCCCAGAGCGCCGTATAAATACGACGGACGAAGCAGCAGCAGCAGAGATCGTAAAAGAGAGACACCAGTTAGTCACAGAGAGATATCCTCAGTAAGAGCCACAGATCAGATTATCAGTGAGAGATCAGCAGCAACAGAGATCATCCGAGAGAGATAAGAGAAAAAGGAACCGACGAAGGATCAAGAAAAGTTGCTCGAGAGTTGGTTGGATTTTGGTCTAGTCATCTTCAGGAGTGGACGACCGAGTTATCTTGACGTTGAGCAGATTTCAGAGACGTTCTGCGAGACGTTTTGGGGAGTTCCTGCCTTTCAAGTATCAAGAGTAGACATTATTTTCTGCAATACGGAGTCAAGAAGAAGTCTGCAATCTGCAATCACCATTCTCCTTTTGTGAAGTCATCGCTTCGAGTCACTAAACCGACCAGCAAGTATTTGAATTACCTCGCTGTTCCCCCAGTTCATGCAGTGTAAGATTCTGTCTTTTTATGTAATTAGGAGATACCATTCTGCATTTACCCTTGTTAGTAAGATTGTAAATAAACCTTTTTTGTGTTAAGTGTTTCTTTCTATATTCGTATCCCCAGTTTCAACTGTTGGTGTTGAAATAATTTTTTTTTTATTTATTTCATATCGAACCTGAAGTGGACCTCTCTCACTGGCCATAAGATTGTGGCGACCTTGCTTAGGCTATCAACACTTTAACAGATTGAAACAGGGAAAATATAGAAAGAACCAGAATGAGTGAGATAGTGAAAGAGTTTACTGAGTCAGGCAAGCTTCTGGGTCTAGAAGATGGATGGATTATGGAATTTAGGGCATAGCCCAAGCACTGGGACCTATAAGATCATTCAGCGCTGAAATTAAAATATGGCAAGATGGAAAAATAAGAAATGAAATGAAAATGATAAACTGATGACAATCCTGCACTGAACAGGACTCTACATCAGCAAAGAACATTTTCCTCTCCCCCCAGCATTCCGATCATCCAAAGTTATGAAAGACCGTTTTGGCCAGGGGGCCTCTGGGTCTAGAGGGAATGATCTCCGTGAATATGTTGAGAAGAAAGAAAGAGAAAAGTAAGAGATAGATGAAAGAGCGGCTAAGAGAGAGGAAAGAGCAGTTGAGAGGGAAGTGCAGCAAGCGAGAGAAGCAATGAAAATGCAGCAAGAGAGAGAAATGTTGGTAAGTGCAGGCAGGAAGAAAGAGAAAAGGTACGTATGCATGATCAGGAGGAGAGAGAGAAAGAGCGTATGCATGAGCAGGAGGAGACGAGAGAAAGAACGTATGCATGAGTTGGAAATTGCTCGGTTAAGGGAAAGTACTCGTAACAGTCGGTCAGGAGAGAATGAAAACGAAGCTGATAGTTCTTAGGTATGAGTGCAGTGCTAAAATTAGTACCAAGATGAGGAGGATGTTATGACATATTTCATGTGTTTTGAGAAGTTAATGGAACAAGCAGGTTCTCCTAAAGAAACGTGGACTTTATATTTGCAGTCAGTCTTGAGTGTTAAGGCGCTTACTGTGTATAGTTGCAATGTCTAAGGAGGGATGTGATATTTCACCATATCGTGAAAAGAAACTGTTCTTAACTCGCGTAAAGGCTAGTACCGGAGCATACCGTAAGAAATTTAGAAATTTGAGAAAGGATGAAAATATTACGTATGTAGAATACGGGTAGAAGTTAGAAAGCTGTTTTTTGATTGGTTAACTTCTGCTAAAGTTGATGATTTTGATAGTTTGAAGAACTTAGTGTTGTTAGAAAACTTCAAAGATAACGTATCCCCTGAGATTAAACTTTATATAGAGGATAGGCAAGAAGTATCTTTTGCAGGAGCAACTAGGCTAGCTGACGAATATAGTCTAACTCATAATTTGAGTGTTAGTAAGAAACGAATGATCCTTCGTCTGGTAGAGTACAAAGCGTAAAGGTTCAGTTCCTAGTAATAGCAATGCGAGTAAAAGTGATTATTCCAGTTATATGTGTGGAAAACTGGGCATACATCTAAGGTTTGTAGGAGTAAAATGGCATCTAGTGGCTCAGAATTAACTTGTTTTCGATGTAATGGGAAAGGGCATTTAGCAAGGAATTGTGCAGTAGAAAGAAAGGACGGCAAGAAACCAGTATCTCTAGTTAACCTTTCGTCAAGTAGGAATGATGTAATGAGAGAAACTAGGAAAATTTTTGGTGAATTTCTGTCAGAAGGCGTAGTTTCCTCTCTTGGAGGAGTAGATTCGAGAGAAGTAGTCTTGCTTCGAGACACAGGAGCTGCTGTCTCACTGATTAGGAAAGAGAGTGTGCCAAACAGGGCAGAAATCAATATGGAAGAGAAAGTCAGTGTTAGGTGGATTTCCTAAACACTTGTGTTCTTTGTCCTTGTTGAAGTTGAATTTAGAAAGTCAGTTAGTGCCAGGAGAAGTGAAACTTGCAGTTGTGGACAGTTTGCCCGTCGAAGGTGTTATAATGACTTAGCTTTATCCAAGAATGTGAATCCTGCTTGTGAGGAATATTCCAGTGCCTGAAATGGTAGTAACTAGGTCGGGTTTAGATACAGACGTAGACTACGCGGTCATAATTTGTTCGTGGATTCGAACGTAAGTTCGTGGATTCGAATGAGTGTGAGTTCGTGGATTCGAACGTGAGTAAGTTCGTGGATTCGAACGAGTGTGATAGAGGTAGCGAGGTTGATCTTGGCATGAGTGTGGCTGAGAGACCTAACTCTATCGTTGACAGTGATAGCCAAACGGAAGGTGTAGCTGTCGAAAGTAACGTAGTAAATATACCGGTATCTAGTACTAGTTACGGTGATGAATTAGGCTCTAACGTTTTGGATAAGGATGAGCTAGTCAAGTTGCAGAGAGAGGATGAGACACTAACCCGAATTTTTGGATGTGAGCTGGATGATGATCTCGATGATGTGTGTAAGGAAACATTTTTGTTTAAAGGGACGAAGTTTTTGTGTCGTTATGTTCGACCGAAGTCAGGTAGTAAAGGGGAAGTCACAGAACAATTAGTAGTTTCCTAGGAAGCTTCGTGAACTAGTTTTGAAGTTAGCATACGATGAGCTAGACATTTGGAGTAAATAAAACTTTCAAGTGTACGTATTAAGTAGGGCGTACTTTTGGCCTAAAATGAGAAGTGACGTGAAGAGGTATGCTTTTAAGCTGTCCTGAAATATCAAATTGCCAGGCAAACGAATCAAGTTATTACCAGAGTTCCGTTGTATATTCCTTCAGTAGGCGAGTCTTTTGAGAATGTATTTATCAATATGGTCGGACCTTTGCCTAGAAGTAAGGGTAGAGATGATTGCATAACTAATCTTGAGTATTATAAAAACAATTTAAGAGATGGTTGGCAACTAGCGGAGGAGAACGGAAGCCCGAACGGAAGTCAAGGGGAACTGAAGGAAAACATGATCTTAGAGCAAAAGAGAGAAGTTTGTGTGTAAGAGAGAAAGTTTTAGTACTAGTCCAAAATGAAGGTTCTGCTTTACCTTATAAGTTCGAAGGTCCTTTTTCAGCATTATAGAATTAATGTGGGTAAGAGTAGAGCAAAGGCAATGAATGTAAATTTGCTTCAGAATTATAAAGAACGCCCCGTGCCGTGGCCTCCACCCGGTAACAGTGTTACTGAGAGATTAGTTTTGAGAAAAACACAAAAGGTGTTTTAGTATTTATAAGTTTTAATCAGAGTTCAGAAAACGGAAAAAGTAAGAGAGAGGGATAATGTAAAGCAGATAGCCTTCTGTAGAGTTTTCAGAATGAGTAGCCATAATGACCGTTTTCTGTTTTGGCACGAGTGGTTGAGTGAATGAAAAAGTATGAAAGATTTATGCAGAATTGTTTCCCCGCTGTTAATTCTTGGTTTCTCTTTTTTAAAAAAAAAAAAAATAAAATCAGTTGATTTCATTTTTTTCCTCTTTTGGGGGGCGGTGATGGTAATTGTAAATTGCTTCATAGCAAAGAAAGATAAAGGAAAGGAAAACGCATTTACGAGAAGTTCTGCAATAAGGAGGCTTTCGCGGTTGTTCTGGAATTGTCGGGTGTGTTGTGGAGCGCAACACGTGCCTAAGTGTCAGAAGAAACGCAGCGAAATATGATGCAATATTCCGTCGAGAGTCTTCTAAGAAGTTCTAGTAATCTCGGGAGCCTGTGACGTTTGCCGTAGGCTCCGCCCCCAGAGCGCCGTATAAATACGAACGGACGAAGCAGCAGCAGCAGAGATCATAAAAGAGACACAGTTAGTCACAGAGAGATATCCTCAGTAAGAGCCCACAGATCAGATTATCAGTGAGAGATCAGCAGCAACAGAGATCATCCGAGAGAGATAAGAGAAAAAGGAACCGACGAAGGATCAAGAAAAGTTACTCAAGAGTTGGTTGGATTTGGTTCTAGTCATCTTCAAGTGTGGACGACCGAGTTATCCTCAATCGACGAGATTCAGAGACGTTCTGCTAGAGGTTTTGGGGAGTTTCCTGCCTTTCAAAGTATCAAGAGTAGACATTATTTTCTGCAATACGGAGTCAAGAAGACGTCTGCACTCGGCAATCGCCATTCTCCTTTAGTGAAGTCATCGCTTCGAGTCAATAAACCGACCAGCAAGCATTTGAATTACCTCGCTGTTCCCCCAATGTTCATGCCGTGTAAGATTCTGTCTTTTTCCTTTTATGTAATTAGGAGATACCATTCTGCATTTACCTTTGTTATTAAGCTTGTAAATAAACCTTTGTTGTTAGTGTTACTTTCTATATTCGTATCCCAGTTTCAACTGTTGGTATTGAAATTTTTTTTTTTATTTATTTCATATCGAACCTGAAGCGGACCTCTCTCAGAGGCCGTAACAATCAGATAAAAGAGATTCAACTCTCAGGCAATACGATTCGGTTGTTAAAAAATTGGCTAAGTTCCTAAATGAATCGGGATGACCCGCCCACAAAATGACCACAAATCTGGCAATCTCGTTCTTTAGAACTCTATTTGAGAAAGGCCTAGCCGCCAGTACTATTACAACAATCAAGTCAGCCTTGAAGAAAATTTCCAAGTTGGCTTCAATATTAACTTGTCAGATGCATACTTCTTTTCCATTCCGAGAGCATGCGCATGCCTAAGACCAACGGTCCGCCCACAAAAGGTCACTTGGTTCTTGAATGATGTACTAAAATTGGCGTCAGACACTATTAATGAATCATGTTCATACATAACCCTCCTAAGGAAAACTTTATTCTTAATGGCTATGGCCTCAGGAGCCAGAATATCTGAACTTTCAGCTCTCTCAAGTAATCCAGACCACATAGATTTCCTCCCGTCAGGGGAAGTACTACTATCCCCAGACTGGAGCTTCTTGGCGAAGAAATGAGGACCCACAAAATAGATGGACTCCATGCAAAATCATTCCGTTGTCACAGGACACATCATTGTGCCTTGTCACTACCCTTAAATCCTTTCTGGCCAGAACCTCCGCAACATCGTCAGGTCCTCTTTTTATAAGAGAAAAGGGTGGCACAATCTCTCTTAAAGGTATCAGACAGCAAATACTCTACTTCATTAAACAAGCCAACCCGGAAGAGTGAATAGAGCAAGAATGAAGAGCTGTGGGAGGAGTTGTATGCCAATGATCTGGTGATTACTGCTGAAAATGAGGAGGACCTACCGAGAAGGGTTGGAGAGTGGCAGGAGTTTGTAGCGAGGGGTGGCTTGAAGGTGAATGTGAATAAAAGAAGTTTTGCTAAGATTAGTAATACAAGAAAGAAGAGGCTCAATTATAGAACAGGTAGAAAAGTTTAAATACTTAGGCTCTACTTTAAGCCAAGAGGGAGGA
The DNA here is from genome assembly GCF_015104395.2 of Macrobrachium nipponense. Taxonomy (NCBI): domain Eukaryota; kingdom Metazoa; phylum Arthropoda; class Malacostraca; order Decapoda; family Palaemonidae; genus Macrobrachium; species Macrobrachium nipponense. The sequence continues at coordinate 11,070,859 of NC_061106.1, read as the reverse complement.
TGTGAGGCTGAAGTTGACAGTAGGATACAAGTTGCATGGGGGAAGTGAAGAGAGGTAGCTGGAGTGGTATATGAAAAGAAAATGCCAATCAAACTAAAAGTGTTAATGGATGGAGCAGAAACACAGGCTCTAAGAAGAAAAGAGGAAGTAAAACTTGAGAGAACAGAGATGAGAATTCTGAGGTGTATTATGTGAATATTGCTGCTTGAGAGATTGGAATGATGAATAAGAGTACAGGTAGGCTTAGTGAATAGATTACAGAAGTGATGAAAGAGTCACAATTGAGATGGTATATAGGCATGTGTTGAAGATGGATGATGAGGAGAGGGTGAAGAGGGCTTGGGAGGAACCTGTTAGAGGAAGAAGATGGAGAGGGAGATAGAAAATTAGATGGCGAGATAAAGTGAAGGAAGATGTGGAAAAAAGAGGTTTGTGGAGGATGATGCCTTTGATAGAAGGAAGTGGAGAAGGCGCATCAGGCAACCGACCCCATAATGTAGGGATAATGGTGAGAGACAAGAAGCAGCTAATAGGATTGCATGAAATTAGAAGAACTTGGGAATCTTATAGAGTTAAAGGAGGGTCATATATTTTGCTTCAGAGGGCATGCAATAAACAAAGAAAATTGAGTGGGTTTTCTTATCAATAAAAATCTTGCAGATAATATAGAAGAATTTTATAGTATTAGTGATAGAATTGCTAGATTGATTATCAAACTAATAAGAAGTATAAACTGAAGATCATTCAAACATATGCACCAAGAACATCCCAAACTGAGGAAGAAATAAAAAATTTTTTGATGAAGGTCTGGAGAGAGAGAGAGAGAGAAGCGAGAGAGAGAGAGAGAAAATATAACTATATACATGTGGGACTAATTTATTAGTAGTTCATTTATTTTAAGGTCCTTCATAAACATCTTACAAATATATGGGTCCAAATGGTACATTCCCACACTAAAATTTAGATTGTTTTTATTAGTGATTTGTATAATTGCCGATTCCAGTAAATTTCTTGAAACAGAATCATTAGATCTAGCAATTACAGAGGTATCACCCCAATTAATACAATGAGATTTTTCACTCAGATGGATAAATAGTGATTTGAAGTCTGGGCTGTTCTAACTGAATACATATGCTGCCTAATTATGTACAAACATAAATTTTTACTTGATTTGACCAACGTAAAATGATGGGCAATCCTTAAAAGGAATTTTGTAAATAATGATGTTATTTGTTACGGGACTATTCTTAATTAGCATATCTTTAATGGTATTGTTATAAGAGAACACTACATTAACATTAAATTATTTAAATATATTGATTTTATAGTTTTCAAATCCACGAAAGTAAGGTAAGCTAAGTACATTTTTAGGCATTTCTTTTTCATTAATAGCAACACTATAAAACTTTTTGTGAGTTTTTTGATAACATAAATCAATTAAATGAGGTGGGTAGCAGAGATCGTTTCCTATCTTTTTTATGTATTCTATTTCTTGGTCAAGTTATTGTGGACTTGTGATACGCAAAGCGCGTAGGAACATAGAAGAAAAAATTGGAATTTTAATATAAGATGGTGGCCAGAATAAAATGTACATATGTTAAATTATTTGTGGGTTTTCTATAAATACTGAATTTGCATTGGAAAGATTCTCTATGTATTAATACATCTAGGAAAGGGATGACATTGTTATTTTCAATTTCAATATATATATATAATATGTAGATATGTGGTTGTATGTGTATGTGTGTATGCAGAGATTGTCCCACATGCTTGCACAAAACATAATGCTGTAAATGTCTGCATTTTAACTACTGTGCTGTAGGTAAATCCACTTTTTCATCCGAAATTTGATCGTAGTTAGTCTGCACTTTTTTATTCCTGCATTATATATTATAATGCGAAATATTTCTAAATTACTTAAAAAACATGTACTCATACATATGTATTTGTTTACTCAGTGAAAATCAGGGCAAAGATCTCAATCACTTTCTATGAACACACTGGTCGACAGAAGCACTTGATTATGTTTAACAAAAGACAAAAATGATTTGATTAGCTGCTATTCTGTGATGTGGAATTAGTTCAACCAGAAGTTGACAACATCCAGTATCAAAGGCAGGCCACCAAAAGCTCACAAAATTTTGGTGGAATAATGCAATTTCTAACCAGCTACATCATTGAATCAAGGAGTCTAAGAGTAACGCTTTCTGAATGTGGGCTCAACGGGAGTTATTTTGAAAGTTAAATGAGAGGTTTGCAGTATTGAAGCCCTTAAATGAGACGAAAAAGACTCAGTATACTACCTTTAAAACTAATCTTACATAAGAGTAATCTAAAGAAACTAAGGCTAAGCCACAAGTGAAGTCAATGATAGATATATCCTCCATACATTTACTGTGAATAACTCTGTAATAACTTGATTGCACAGTTTCAGTCTTGGAAAGTCAATTTTTCAATCACTGATAAGGAAATCTTATCACTTCCTTCAGGGCAGGGTAGAGAGAGTCGACTTCAATAGATTTTCCTCATTATAAACAGCCCAGAACTTTGGCCCATACAGTTTAAAAAGTGAAATATCACAACATCATTACCTGAGATACTGCTTTAAAAGTGAGGCAACAACATGAGGTTCCTGATCAGCAAGCCGAACTGGTTCTCCTGAATTATAATGCCGGCGAAGTTGTTGGACCTTGCTTTTCACACCACTTAGGCGATAAATTCCTTCACAAAGCAGACCTGTATAAAACAAAAAAAAAAAAATTCAGACACTGGCACATCAAATTTGTTTCAAAATAAAGCATTCTTCCGTTTATCCTACCTTCTATTATTATGATTATTATTATTATTATCATTAAGCATTAGTTTATCAAGACCTCTGAGCCTAACAACGACTCTTCTCGGGCTGGTTTTCAGGAATTAATCCTGGGGAAAAAATAAAACTTATTTAGTAAACCGGTTTTACTCAGGAACATGATCCTATTAAATATGAAATCTTTGCCTTCAGCAAAATGCCTTTTAATGTTGAGTTTCGAAAATATACATTTCTTTGATGGTTCCAAATTAGACAATCAACTAATAAGTATTGGACAGTCATTGGTGTCTGGCATGTACTACATTTCATTGTGTCTGGATGTGGATTTGACATCAAATGACCGTGTGAAAAACTAGTATGGCCTATACGTAGTCTTGTTAATAAGACTTCTTTAGGTCTTTCATTTTGAGATGATGACATCCAAGAATTAACTTCTTTTTATATTTCTCAGTTTGTTTGTAGTTGGCACTGTTGTCCAATCTGTTTGCCAGTCTTGATATATTAGAGGCTTAATAGAGGTTATCCAGCCTGATACTGGGGCATGTCATTGTTGATGGAATAGTGCAAGCTAATTTGGCAGCTGTATCTGCTTTTTCATTTCCTTCAATTCCCACATGTGCTGGAATCCAACATATTTTTATTAATAGTCCTGATTGCATAAGTTGATGTATTTTTATTTGGATTTCTTGTACAAGGTGATTTGTAGACTTGTACTTGTTTATAATATCAATAGCACTTTGCGAGTCACTGAAAATTATGGTGGAAAGCTCTTTTCTCAGATATTATGTCTAGTGCTATTCGTATAGCTGTGCAAGCTGATGATACTGGGGGAAGACTTATCTTAACTAACTTATCTTCTGAGAATGCTGAAGCTCCTACTCCATTGTTGTTTTTTTTTATCCATCTGTATAGATCATAAGTTGCTCTCCCTTTCTTCTGGTGTGCTCCAACGCATGTTGGCGGTACATCTGTGTTTGCCTTATTTCTTTTTAGAAGATATGATAGAGCAGTACATACTTTTACTTGTTTCAAAGTCTAGGGTGGTGGGAGTTCCATTGCTGGATGGAAAATTGGTTTAATATGTGAATTTGTTAAATATTTGGTTCTTTGTGGGAAAGAGCTAGCACTATGGTTTTCTAATCTTTGATTATAATTCAGAAAGCAGGTAACAGCGGGAGACGTTCCTAATTGAAGGGAAAGGCCTCTACACATAGTTAACAAGTTGCGGTGATGATTTAGGGGTAATATACCTGCTTCTACTAACGGAGTTTATAGGGGATGATCGAAATCCTCCCGTGCACAAACATATTCTTTCATGATGCAATGCATCTAGTGTTTTTAGTGTAGCCTCTGAGGTAGATGAATATATTGGGCAACAATAATCTATTATAGATAGTATTGTTGCTTTGTATAACATTAGCATGGTGTTACGTCCAGTACTCCATTTGGTATGTGATAGTTGTTTCAATAAGGCTAGGGTTTTTATGTCTTTTGCTTTAATATATTTGAGGTGTCTTTTCCAGTTCAGGTGCTGATCAAACACCATTCCTAGGTATTTAACATTTGTGCAGAATTTAATTTCAGTATTATAAAGATAAAGCTTAATTGTTTGGTGTTTTAACCACCATCTATCTTAATAGAAAATTATTGCCTTTGTTTTATCTATTGAAAATTGGAATCCTACTGAATTTGCCCCGTTGGTAATATTTGTGATGGCTGTATTGTGGATTCTTTGGGCATGTCTTAGCGTGCTACTTGTATAATAGTATATGGCAAAATCATCAACATACAAGCTGTTTTTAATTCCTTATGGTTAATTAATTGTAATATCATTGATTGCTAAAGCAAATAGAGTAGAGCTTAAGACTGCCTTGGGGGATTCCTTCTTCCAATTCATAAACATCTGAATAAGAATTTTCTATTTGAATTTGAAAAGTTCTATATGATAGAAAATTGGTAATATAATTTGGTAAATGGCCTCTTATACCTTCAGAGTGAAGTTTTTGCATGATACTGCATCTCCATGTTGTATCATATGCTTTTTCTATGTCAAAAAATATTGTCACTGTTAATTTTTTCTGATCAAATCCTTTTTTGACGTGATCTTCAAGACAGCTTAGTCAATCAAGGGTTGATCGACCTGCTATTGATCCTGATTGCTTTGGTGTCAGAATTGAATTTTTAGTTATGACATATGTAAGTCGTGAATTAACCATTTTTTCTTGTATTTTACATACAGCTTGTCAAAGATATAGGTCTATAATGGGATGGATTACTTGAATCTCTCCCAGGTTTGTTTATTGGGATAATGATAGCATGTTTCATTTACAGTGGTACCTCGAGATACGAAAGGCTCAACTTACGAAAAACTCGAGATACAAAAGCTAATACAAAAAATGTTACGGCTCTACATACGAAAATAGCTCAAGATACGAAAGGTTGTTGCTGTGAAGTCCGAGATTCGCCCAGACCACCGATAACAATTTTGAAACTCGCGCGCCGCCAACTGAGTAGACTCGCCACCATCCTACTGCTCTCCCATTGGTTCCTGATGCTAGTCACCGCCTTGAGATCCTTCTCTCCTATTGCTTAGCATCCCTCCCATCATGCATCTACTACGTAGCAGCGTGCCTCGGCCACTCAGTACCAGCATCGTTATCGTACAAACGTGGTATTTGTTCGTTCCAACGATTTTGTTTATTAACGTAAATTCGTTAGTGATTTCGTTGTACGTAGTATACTTTATCGTGTTGTGTGAGAACTTTACTCCATACTTATACGTACTACATAACATAATTACGTACAGTATACGTATACGTAGTCATGGGTCCCAAGAAACTTGAAATTCACGGAAAGAAGAGGATGCTCTCTTTGGAAAAGAAGATGGAGATTATCAAGAAGTATGAAGCTGGTATGCGATTGAGTGTGATCGCAAGGAATACGGCCGAAATCCGTCAACAATAGGCACCATCCTTAACCCTTAAACGCCGAAGCTTGGTAAAATAAAAATTGTCTTCCTGTGCCTGCCCCCCCCCTGGGGGGGTTTCGGAGTGAGCGCGGAAGCGAAAAAATATTTTTCTTCAAAAAATCACAGCACGCATAGTTTTCAAGATTAAGAGTTCATTTTGGCTCCTTTTTTGTCATTGGCTGAAGTTTAGTATGCAACCATCAGAAATAAAAAAAATTATCATTATCATATATAAATAATGTGATATATGCTAGCGCAAAAACGAAATCTCATAAATAATTGTATTCAAATCTCGCTGTGCGCAAAACGGTTAAAGGTAACGAGTTACTTTTTTTCGTTGTAATTGTACACTAAATTGCGATCATTTTGGTATATAACACATTGTAAAACGCTAAAAGCACCACAGAGAAAATATTATCACAAAATGATGCATGTGAATTCGTAACGCGTGGACGTAAAAAAATATTTTTTTTTAAATTCACCATAATTCACAATTGTGCTAGAGACTTCGAATTTGTTTCAAGATAAAAGATGATAGAATATTACGATACTGTAAGAGTTTTAGCTTGCAATTGCAGTTTTCGACCATTTCGGACAAGTAAAGTTGAACCGAATGTCGAAATTGTTTTATATATTTTTTTTATATGCTAATATTTTAAAAATGAGAAATGCTACAACCTTCAAATATTTCTTTGTTGTATTCCGCATGTTTTGCACACATTTTCATATAGAAAAAACTCTATAAAAACGCCTAATATGAAAAGGCACAAATAGTAGGAGAATGCGACCTACGCATTTCGGAGATTTGCAGCCGAGAATCGGTGAGCGGAGGGATAGGAAAATACTTTTTTTCAAAAAAAAAAAAATTCACATAAACTAAATATTGTTCTAGAGACTTCCAATTTTGTTTTAAAGTGAAGAGAAATGATGAATATTACTATACTGTAAGAGTTTTATGTTACAAATGCGTTTTTCGACCATTTCGGTTGAGTCAAAGTTGACCAAACGTAGTTTTTTTTTTTCCTATTTATCGTAATTTATATGCAAATATTTCGAAAATGAGAAATGCTACAACCTTCAAATATTTTTAGTTGTATTCTGCATGTTTTTGTGCACACTTCATTATATGAAACTCTATAAAACGCCTAATATGAAAAGGCACAAAATATTAGGAGAATGCGACCTACGCATTTCGGAGATTTGTGGCCGAGAATCGGCGCGCGGAGGGAAGAAAATAGTTTTTTTCAAAAATTCACCATAAACCTAAATATGTTCTAGAGACTTCCAATGTGTTTTAAAGTGAAGATAAATGATTGAAATATTACTAGACTGTAAGATTTTATATGTTAGAAATGCGTTTTTCGACCAATTCGGTTGAGTCAAAGTTGACCAAACGTAGTTTTTTTCCTATTTATCGTAATTTATATGCAAATATTTTGAAAATGAGAAATGCTACAACCTTAAATATTTTTGTTGTTTATTCTGCATGGAATTGTGCACATTTTCATATATGAAACTCTATAATACGCCTAATATGAAAAGGCACAAATATTAGGAGAATGCAACCTACACATTTCTGAGATTTGCGGCCGAGAATCAGCACACGGAGGAAGAAAAGTTTTTTTTTTTGTTTTTTTTTAATTCACCATTAATCTAAATATTGTTTCTAGAGACTTCCAATTTGTTTTAAAGTGAAGATAAATGATTAAATATTACTAGACTGTAAGAGTTTTATGTAACATGCGTTTTTCGACCATTTCGGTCGAGGCAAAGTTGACCAAACGTAGTTTTTTTCCTATTTATTGTAATTTTATGCAAATATTTTGAAAATGAGAAATGCTACAACCCTCAAATATTTTTTGTTGTATTCTGCATGGATTGCGCACATTTTCATATATGAAAACTATAAATCACCTAATTTGAAAAGGCACAAATATTAAGAGAATGCGACTTACTCATTTCGGAGATTTGCGGCCGAGAATTGGCGCGTGGAGGGAAGAAAAAAGTTCTTTCAAAAATTCATCATAAATCTAAATATTGTTCTAGAGACTTCCAATTTGTTTTAAAGTGAAGATAAATTATTGAATATTACTAGACTGTTATGTAATTTGCTTACCCAAAAAATACCAATATATAAAAAATATATACAGTGGACCCCCCCGTATTCGCGTTCTCCGGATTCGCGGACTCACACATTCGCGGATTTCTCTCGGGAACGTTTCCCTGCATTATTCGCGGAAAAATTCGCGCATTCGCGGGTATTTTTTCTATGAGAAATATCCACAAATTCCCTGGTTTTTTGTTATCAATTTCATCATAAAATGCTCCTTTTTGTGATAAAAACTATTAAAAAAACCAAGTATGAAAATTTTTAGTGGTTTTTCTTAAGTTTTAACTAACAAAATAGGCTGTTTTTAGCATTTTATAGGGGTTCCAAACATTCGCGGATTTCTACTTTATTCGCTGGGGGGTCTGGTACGCATTCCCCTCCCCCCCCCGCGAATATGGGGGGACCACTGTATAATATCTATATAATATTATATAATATTATAAATATATATATATATATATAATTATTAATATATTATATAATATATATATTAGTATTTGTATTTTACCTTTTGTTCGATTCTGGTACGAATACATAAATAAAACGAATCCAGGTGACACTTTTCTTTTGCATACAATGAAAGATGTCTTATTTATTTTATCATGCACAGATAAGGATATATAAAAACTTGTAATAAATATAAAAATAAATATAAAATAAATGCAGAATACTCCCTCGTAATCCTGACTCTTCGTTCTATTCTTGTTTTCTCCCTCCTCCATTGAAGAGTCTTGCATTTTTTTCCTCTCGACATGACGAGGTACAGGTGGAGGAGGGAGATGCGCGCCCTTACTGCTGATGGGCCCAGCGGCCCCGTGCGCCCTCCCGCTGTCGGTTTATGAGGCACACTCCAATACAAGACTGTACTGAGGTATTTACGGTCACAGTCCATTATCCTGCAAAGAGCAATTTTGCAGGTACGACAGAAGAACCGGGTGTCTCTCCTTCTGCCATTCAAATGGCACACCCGGCACCGTTTCTGCCTGCGCCCTTCTAGGGCCTCCAGTGTGTGATCCCCTGGCTGCAGCCGACACACAGGGTCCACTACCCGACGAGAAGTGGTGATGGCAGGGCCAGCAGTAAGAGGGGCATCATCAGCAGGGACGTCGTCAGCAGGGGCATCGTCAGCAGGGGCGGCGGCAGCAGGCTGACCTCAAGTTGGCCCTCCTTTCTGCCCTTTCCTATAGGGGCAGATCTGCAGCTCGGGGCAGGGGGTCAGTGATGGAAGGCCACTCATCTGGACTGAAGTTGATGAGGGCATTCCTGGCTACTCGAGGAAACTGTATGTGGGACAACCTCTGAAGATGGTCACCGCGGTACCCACAGTACAGTGTGTAGGCATTTTGGAGGGCCAACTAAAAGATGTATTTGAGGAGCTTCTGTGTCCACCTCCTGGTTCTCCTGGCGAAGGGATAATACTGGATGAGCTGATCAAAGAGATCAACTCCTCCCATGTGCCTATTGTAGTGCCCAATGACGGTAGGCCGCTCGACACGAAAACTGCTCAAACACAACTCGGTCCTGTCGACGTGTCTTCTTCCGCTGTACGATCTCTTCTTGGATGGGTTCATGACTCGTCGTAATCATGGGGACGAGTCGGACCCCTTCCAACAGAAGACGAAGACAGCGCCCTTCCGCCGCCACTCTGTCTCTCCCTCTTGCCAAGTGTTGCGGATGGCTAGCGTACCTCTTGAGGGAATTCGGGGCCTCACGCACCAACCGAAGGGTACACTGACGTGCACACCTGCTTCATACAGTTCCTGGGCCAGGGATACCGAGTTTATAATAATTATCCATAAACAGGTGATATCCCTGGTTACGGAAACATTCCACAAGACTGAATACAGTGTCACGCAGCATGGAGAAGATCCCAGAATACACCGAAAAGTCCAACGACGTATCCTGTGTGGACTCGGTAATAAAAAAAAATTTCACTCCATATTTCTTCGGCTTCTTGGGGTTATACACCTTAATACTTAGACGTCCTTTGTAAGGCATCATCCCCTCATCCAAAGAAAGGATCTTTCCAGGAACCACGAGAATTCTACACCGTTCACGAATGTATTCCAACACTGGGCGGATTATGAGGAGGCGATCGCTGTTATTCCGGGGTATGGCCCTTCGGGTGAAGGCGTTGAAATACCTGTCAATGGCAGAGGAATTATCACGGGACATAATGTCCGGGACACATTGGGCGGAGTACGTAAAAAAACAAAAAAAGTTTCCGCCTCCAATATTTGACCTGACTGTCGGGCAGCATTATCATACCAAAATAAGCGTGGAGCCCCAAAAAAAATGCGCCCATGTTAATGAGGGGTTGCAACCCCGCCCAATTATACGACAATGTCGTGCGTAATTCATAACGGCAGTACCGAGCGTAGTCCACCGTCTCTTCTACCAGGTATCCGCAATTCCCGTGTAAGGAACAGCTGGATGAACCCCAGAGCAGTAGAGGTACAGGTACGGTGAGCCCAGGTGTTGCCGTGAGTGGGTGCATGTTTAGGAGGGGTGGGGTCCTCTGTCCACCCCTCGTCGCTCTCAGGATGACCGGCCTTCACCTTGGCTGGCGCGACGAGCTGACCTTCTACGTGCCCGTGCGCAGCAGGCATGATTTCGCACACTACCTCCCCCATTGGCCCATCACCCTCACTTAGGCCTTCGCTTTCAGTATCGTCATCCGCGATAAAACTAGACCCATATCCCCATCCTAAGATTCCCCCTCATATGCACTGAAACCACTAAATTCGAGCTCACTTTCGGGATGTGAGCCTCGAACGGACATTTGGGGGCATATATTCGTCATCACTGACATTGGGACTGATGTCCTCATCACTCGATGACCATCCGCCATCAAAATGAAGACTAGCGACATATTCCTGATCAAGCTCCGATAAATACTCTTCTATGTCCCTTGGTTGGAGGCCTCCCAAATTCCTACGATGCCCCTAAGGACCACTCTAATGCTTCCTAAAGGCACATGAGACACACATTGTGATCCTAAAAAACCACTTTCATCCACAGGGATCGCACAGAATGGCGTTGAGGCGCCAGGTCATGTTGGGTGCTTGGTCCTTCGCCAGCATCCAAGTCCAAGATACGCCTTACACGATCCCTTCCGACGGGTAAAACGCGCCTTTCGCGGTCCACACGTCGTTGAGACATCTCTATGTATGTCCTGTACCTCCACAAATATTCAAAGTCTCGCACAAGTTCAGGAAAACTCGATTGCGACAAAAGATCGCTCTCGGACGACGCGGCGCTGATGCTGACTGGTGCGAGAAGAAAGCATTCGTGCAAGCGCACTTGGGTCACGCTTCTAAACAAACAACACCTCGATCCGTGAACTCCAGCATCCCCCAAGGCGCGTGATTCAAAAGTTTTAGGCAGGTAGGCCTATAAGTATTTTTCCGCGAATTTAAACAAAAACTTTTGTATGTCAACGTAAAATACCTCCAGTCGGCACCCGAGAGACAAAAAATGTCGACATAAAATACCTCCAGTCGGCGTTTAAGGGTTAAGCAGAAGGATGCCATCAAAGCAGCTACACCTTCCAAGGGCGTCACTATTTTGTCAGCAAGAGGACCCACGTGCACGACAAGGTGGAAAGGCTTCTTCTTGTCTGGATAAAAGACAAAGAAATCGCTAATGTGAAAGCCTGGGTAACGAGGCTTTTGTTCACGGGTGTAGGTAAATCTGTGTTTCGGCCCGACAGTGAAGAAATTCTTGGAAGAGAAGTGCCTCCCTCTGAAATGCCTGCTGGTGTTGGACAATGTCCCTACCCACCCTCGTGGCCTCGAGGAAGATATCCTAGTGGAGTTATTCCTTCATCAAGGTTCTTTATCTTCCGCCTAACACCACCCCTCTCCTCCAGCCCATGGACCAGCAAGTGATAGCGAACTTTAAGAAGCTGTATACGAAACATCTTTTTGTTAGAGATGTTTCGACATCACCGATACCACAAAACCTCTCCTTGCGTGAATTTTGGAAGGATCATTTCGATGCTGTGATATGCATCCGACTCATTGACCAAGCTTGGCAGGAGGTTTCGAGGCAGAACCTTGAATTCCTCGTGGAGGAAACTCTGGCCTGATGCCGTATCCGCCTGAGATTTCGTGGGATTCAACGTGGGCGAAGCTGGTGCTGCAGATTCAGAAAACAGTTGACGATCCTGAAACTGTTTTTGCAACCAGATCTTGACGAGATCGTTGCACTCGGCAAGTCCATGGGGCTGGTCGTCGACGAGGACGACATCAATGACCTTCTCGAGGAAGCACCAAGAGGTAGCTTACGACGGATGACCTGAAGGGAGTTGGAGGCCCATGCAAAACATAACGTCATTCAAGAGGAGTTCGCTAGCAGCGGTGAGGAGGAGGACGACGACCCTAAGACAAAGGCAGAAATTAAGGTTGTTCAAGCTGCTTTTCATAAAGTGCAATCATTTGTAGAAAAAAAAGACACCCGAAAAAGG
>NC_061106.1:11046001-11051001 GCF_015104395.2 Macrobrachium nipponense | reverse complement strand
GCAAGGTGCATCAGCAGAATCTGTCATTATCATATTTATTGCTGATATTTTACTTTTTCACTATTACTGTGATTACTATCAAGTTAAAGTTTTTCTACATTCAGTTTTCGTATTTGGCCTCTAGACCTGACTATTGTAAACACCTAAGGTCTCTAGCTGAAATGTAAGTTATATAATCGGTGCACTAACTTTTATAACTTTCAATGCATTTTTTTTTCTCTCCAATATCATCACTGTTATTACCAGTATTATGATTACTATCTTTTATAATACCTCAGCTATTATGTGGATTGCGCTGTTTATTAATTTTTTTTATCATGTTGTCTCATGTATCTAGATTGTGTATGTTACTGTCTGTATTTTGTATATTCCATGTATTGGCCCTGAGCTGAAATAAAGGATATTATTATTATTATTATTATTCATGTTATTATTATCATGATTAATATATATATAGATATATGTTTTAAAAAATCACAGTAGATGCATGTGACTTCATTAAATAAGCGAATATCACAGGAAAATGATAGGCAGAAATCCAAGCGCTATTGTTGTTACAAAGACATTGCCAAGGAACGGGTAAAAATCAGACATAAATCAGGATTATCAGATATCACACGGTCACAAACCTAAACATAGATTTAACCCTAACAGAAACTACAACATATTTAGTGCTTATATTTATCTACACCTTTTCATTACATGGGACTAAGGCTCTTGCTTGCCTCCAGAGCCTTAATCATATGTAATGACTGTTAAAAGGAATATCATTGAATCTTGTTTCATTAAGTCAAATAATGGAAATTATCTGAATTTAAGTCTTGGTTATTAAACTCTATGCCTTCATAATGAAAAAAGTTGTAGATAAATATAAGCAACAAAATTAATATATTCAGTTTTTAAATGTTTTGAACTATATATGGATGGTTTGTAGTTTCTGTTAGGGTTAAATCTGTGTTTACGGATAATCTTTTTTTTTTATTTTTACAATTTTTACAATTAACCATCTGGTATTTTAATCTTTTTGTTTACCTGATAACTTTCTTTCCAACTGTATTTCATTCATTCCTTGAAAATGTCTTAGTAAAGACGAAAGTGTTTGGATTTTTGCCTATCATTTTCCTATGGTATTTGCTTACAAGATATATACATTGATATTTATATATAAATATATATATTATATATGCAGTCCCCGGGTTACGACGGGTTCGGCTAACGACGTTCTGAGGTCAAGGCGCTTTCAATTATATTCATCAGAAATTATTTCCAGGGTTACGACGCATGTTCCAGGGTTACGACGCCTAAAACACTGATCTGGCAGAAGAAATAAGACACCAAAAAATGCTAAATATTCAATAATTGAAGGTTTTTTTTGATGAAAAATGCAATAAGAATGCAGTTTACATAGTTTTCAATGCACCCAAAGCAAAGGTTTTCTTAGGATTTTTGACGATGTTCCAGCTTACAACGATTTTTCAGGTTACAACGCGTCTCAGAACGGAACCCCTGTCGTAACCCAAGGACTGCCTGTATATATATTATATATATATATCAATACATAAATTATAAGAAATAATATAATATGAGAAAATTTAGCAATGTAAGTAGTGATAAAAATTTGGATGAATACTTCCACACCAAAGAAAAATAATACAGTAGTGCCTCAGGTTACAAAATTATTCAAGCTACAAATGTCCTTTAATATCTAATTCGCTCTACCCCGGAATTTATATATTTTCACATATGTAAACCAAAGGGGAATTTTTTAGTTGATAATAATTTCATCCTCTCGTGGGATTGAACCTCACTTGTTAGCCAAATCATAATGTCACTGTTGTCTTGATTTCATCCCTGTCCACTGGACGGTGGTTTGATCCCACGAGAGGGCGAAATTATTATCAACTAAAAAATTCCCCTTTGGTTTGCATATATGAAAATATTCTTATAAACATAGCCATCACACTTTAAACTGCAACTTTATTAAAAAGGCTAAGAGGAAAAAAGGTAGCCAATTGCCTTTTGAATAAAGTCGCAGTTTAAAGTATGTTGACTGATGTTTATAAGAATATTAAATGCTAAATATTAACAGCAGACTGAAAAATAAAATGAAAATAGTCAGCGAATATTATAAATATTGTACAACATGTTTCATCATCCAAAAACTACAATAATATCCTTAGAGGAGAGAGAGAGAGAGAGAGAGAGAGAGAGAGAGAGAGAGAGAGAGAGAGAGAGAGAGAGAGAGAGAGAGAGAGAGAGAGCATGCACCTACTATGCTCAGTCTGGGGCTCAAACTGGAATGAACAAAATAAATACATTACTACATTATAAGTACAATATGCTCTATCATCCAAAAACTCTTTACAGTAATATAATTTCAAATACATCTTACATTACCCCAACAGAGAGAGAGAGAGAGAGAGAGAGAGAGAGAGAGAGAGAGAGAGAGAGGAGAGAGAGAGAGAGAGAGAGAGAGAGAGAGAGAACCTAACATCTTGTTTGTTGCCCCTAGGTCCCCAGCTTCCCCACACGTCTACCAGAGAATTGTTAATGCATCTTCCGGTATATTTTGCATCTTCCAATCTTGGATGGTCTGGGATGCAGTTTAGATATTTGTCGAGCTTATTCTTAAACACACTCCTGATATATTCCTCAGATGAGCTGGCAACGCATTGAATAGACGCTGCATTATCGAAGCTGGTGCGTAGTGGATTAATGTCCTGTGTGCTTTCCTTAGTATTCATAGTATAGTTTTGGGCACTATTAATCTACCTCTGCTTGCACTTTCTGATATTTTTAGCTCCATGATGTTTTTTGGCAATTTCTTCTATCTGTTTCCATGCCTGTATCATCATGTAGCATTCTCGGTTCTCCTTTCTAGACATATAAATTTTTAAAATTGTGGTCTTTCTCAGTAGTCAAGATCCTTAACTTCTTCTATTCTAGCTGTATAGGACTTTTGTACACTCTGTTTGTGCAATAATCCTTTTGGTAGTGTGGGTACCATATCATATTACAATATTCAAGTGGACTACGTAGGAAAGTTTTATAGAGCATAATCACGTGTTCAGCTTTTCTTGTTCTGAAGTGCCGTAATAGCATTCCCATTTTTGCTTTGTATTTTGCCAATAAAATTGCTATTTGATCATTGCATAACATGTTCCTATTCAACATCACACCGAGGTCTTTAACGGCTTCCTTATTAGTGATTGTCTCATTATTAGGTCCCCTATATGCTTGTAGCTTTCCTACTTTATCTCCATGACTTATTGATTCAAATTTACCAGAGTTAAATACCATCCTATTTACCTCTGCCCATTCATATACTTTGTTAAGGTCTCTTTGTAGTGGGTTCCTATCTTCATCACAAGTAATTTCTCTATTTATTCTTGTGTCACTGGCGAAACTATCACTACGGAGTCCTTAACATTACTGTCTGTCTGCAGTCATAATAACAAACAGCAATGCAGCTAACACTGTACTTGTGCACACTGGATATTACCTTAGCTTCATCCGATTTCTCATCGTTTGCAATAACTATCTGTTTCTGTTGTGTAAAAATTATTTTATCCATCTTCCTACTTGTCCTGTATTATATTTCTAATTTTCTTCGCTAATATATTATGGTCTACCTTGTCCAAAGCTTTTGCAAAGTCTAGATAAACTACATCTGTTTCTTTTCCATTTATCATATTTTTATTTATGTTACCACGGTGGACTAACAGTTTGATTTGTGTACTTTTTTTTGGGGTACAAAACCATGTTGTCCTATATTAAACAAATTATTTTTTTATTAAATGTTTCATAATATTTTTCTTCATTACTCTTCATACACTTTCATATGTGATGTTAGCTATAATTACTTGCCTCTAGTCTTGATCCGCTTTTGAAAATAGGGGTAATATACACTAATTTATGCTCATCATAAATCTTGCCTGTATCTATACTTTGCCTTAATAATATTGCAAGTGGTTTTACGATAGAATGAACTACTTTCTTTAACGAAATGGCAGGGTCACCATCTGTCCAGCTGCTGATCTATTTTTAATTTCATTAATACCTGCACAATATCGATTTCATTAATATCTATATCCATTACATATTCACTATTTACATCCCTTATTTCTGTATCATTATCTTCATTATCAATTCTAGGGGTAGATTCTCTGTTTTATCTTTCTGCTAATCTGTTGCACATTTCCTTTTTTTCATTCGTTAATCTCCCTTCATTTCTTAAAGGGCCTAATTCTATTCTTTCATTCATCTTTTTGCATATGAGTACAACAGTTTGGTGTTTACTTGATATTTAACAGGGTTTTTTCTTCCAAGTCCCGTTTTTCATTTCCTTTTGATTTTATAATCTTTTATTCTGCATTTTCTACCTTACCTTTTAGTTCCATCACTTTCCATGCATAATTTTCTTTTGCAAGACCTTTTTTCCACTTTCTGATTTTCTAAAACAAGATCCTTTTGTCTCTTGGTATGCATGACTGATGTTTACCTTTTTTCTTCTGTATATATTTATCCACTATTTCTCTAATATTTTATTATATTAATATATCTGTATTTACCTGTATGTCATCACTTACAAATATGTCATCCCAATCTTTGTTTAATTCTTCATTTATTTCTGACCATTTATATTCTTACTACAGAAATTGTATTATCCATATCCTTCCCACTTTTTCATCTCTTGCTTACCTCTGTTTTCAATTGCTTTGGAACGACTGTTAATCCTATAACATTATGGTCTGAAATACTCACATTGTAAACTATTATTTCTTTAACATAGTTCACCTCGTTCACAAATACTAGGTCTAAAGTACTTTCCTTTCTTGTTGGCAGGTGATTTATTTGTTGAATGTTGTGTTCTAGTAGCATATCTAATAGCTTTTCGAATTGCCTCTTATCTTCTGCATGACTATTACTCTCCTTTCATATGTATAAATACAACCACAATCTCCTATTCATTCTTTCCAATCTACGAAATGAAAGTTAAA